>NC_051226.1:11333700-11603700 GCF_015220715.1 Pygocentrus nattereri
TTGGACATATTCGCCATCATATTAGCATTTTAATGTACTTCTGTTTTGTGATATTAGAGAATTTGATCTGCAGTATTTATTCCTGTTCAAAGTCAAACACAGACCACTAATGGCAACAAAAAGTCTGGATTTCTTCTGTCACAATCCTTAAAAGCATCTCCAAGTAGAAACATGGAGAATGAGTAACCTATTCGAGTGGCTAAGTATCCTTAAGTTTATGGTTTGGAAAAACTGCTATTCAGATTGGGCCTGGAGGGAGCGTAATTAGACCGCTAGCTGCTGTTAGTGAGAAAGTTGTCTATGAGCAGCACAAAATTCATCATTCGCCAGCCAAAAACACGCATGAAAAGCAGCTTCTCTTAATGTCCCAGCACTATTGCCCATCTGTAAGTTCACCATAAGTTACTTTTAAGGCTGTGTGTTAAGTGTGGGAGACGTAGCTAAACGTAGTTATTTGTTTGCAGTGAGAGCTTAATAAGATAAAAGCAGCTGTTTGGAGACACTGAAAGTATGAAGCTATAAAAGCACCTACTGCCCATATCACACTGTCTCTGCACCTTCTCTCTCTCTCTCTCTCTCTCTCTCTCTCTCTCTCCCTCTCTCTGTTTTCCCAGCATTGTCTGGGATTTAGGATCTCTCTCTACTCCCCTCATTCTCTTTTCACTGTTTCTCCCATTATTTTCTCTTTCTTTCTCTCTGTCCAGCATTTCTCTCTCTCCTCTTCCTTTCTTTATTTTTATTTTTATTTTTTCATCTCTCTCTCTCTCACTCTTTCTCTCTTACTCACTTTTCTCCCTTTGTCCTCCCACTTCCTGTCCAGCTATCTTGTTTTTCTTTTCACCCTCCTTCTTTCTCGTTCTTTCATCACTCTCTCCCTCTCTTTATCACTTACCCTTTCTCTTTTTTTGTTTTTCTATCTTTCTGTCACTTTTTCTTTTTTCTCTGCTTCCACACTTCTTTTTCTCTCTCTCACTCCACCCACCATCCAGCCAGCCTTCTTTTTTCACCCCCCTTTTTCATTCTCTCCTTCCATTGTTCTCTTTCTCTCACTCTCTTATTCTCTCCCTCTCTGTTTTGCCCACTCTTCTGCCCCTCCGTCTCTCTCACACTATCATACCTTTTCCTGCCTTATATTTGCACCCTTCTTTTTCTTCCGTTTTTCCGTCCTCGCAGCCATCTTTTTTCCCCTCATTCTCCTTTTTCTTGGGCTCTCTGTCCATTGTTCTCTCTCTCTGTCTCAGTGTCTCTCTTTCTCACCTCTCACTGTCCAGCATTGTCCAGCATCTCTCTCTACCTCTCTCATTCTATCGCTTTTTTCCCATTCTGTCTGTTTCTTTCTCTCTCTATCCTGCATTGTCCAGCATTTCTTTCTCTCTTTTCTCTTCTTCTTTTTTAATCTCTCTTTCTCTCTTCCTGTCTGTTTTTCTCACTTTTCCTTCCTCTCCCCCATGTCCTGCCCAGCTATCTTGCATTTCTTTTCACCCTCCTTGTTTCTCATTCTTTTATCACTCTCTCCTTCTTTTTCACTTGCCCTTTGCATTGCATGCCCCACTTCTTTTTCTTCCTCTCTCACTCCACTCCCTGTCCAACTAGCTTCTTTCTTTTCACCTTCCTTTTTCTCATTCTCTCATTCTCTCCATCTCTTTTTTGCCATCTCTTTTGCTCCCCATATCTCTCTTTCTCTTCCACTATCATACCTTTTTTGCCTTATATTTGTATCATTCTTTTTCTTCTTCTTTTTTATCCACTCAGTCCATCTTTTTCTCACTCTCCTTTACTTGTTCTCTCTGTCCATTGTTCTCTCTCTCTCTCTCTGCCCCTCCTCCTCCCCACTTTTTCCACCATTAAATAATTTCGCTGTTGGCTTCTTCTATTTGCCTGGAATTACCCGGGAACAGTGCGGCTCTCTCTTGGGGGTCCGGCGCACTAGTGCAGTAATAGCTTCTCCCTCTAATAGGTGTGTGACTAGGCAGCTATATGGACTCTAAAACATAACACAAATCTTTATCTAAAGCCACTCAGGCTCCTGTCTCTCGCCGCCCGCCCTGGCAGCTGCTAACTTCTCCTGCTCCATCATGAAGTGGAGCTAGTGGAGCTATACTACTGCCAGTAATCTTTCTCTCTTTTTCTCCGACACAAAGACAGAAAGACTGATTTTTTTCCCAGGTAAGGGGGGGAAGTGGGTGGGGGGAGTAATTGGTAGGTTTTGTTTTGGGGAGGGAGAGGGGGTGGGGGTGGGCTGGAGCAACCAGCATCAATCTTTCACTGGCTTTGAGGCCACTTCAAATCAATTTCTCTACCTCTGCTGCTCCTCAACTAATCATCTGGCAGACAAGCAGTGAGTCTAAATATGAAGCATGGGGCTGATCCAGACGGAGAAGTCTGCACTGTTCTCCCTACAATGGCTATGTAAACCACAAGTCTCTAGATCAGCCGTGGTTCTGTCATTATTAACCATTTTAACTTCTTTAATGGTCAGACCTCCCTTTTACATTCCTATAACTCACAAATAACTCAGCTTGCCTTGATTTATATGCAGTTACTGAACAACAAGCATCAGAATGTGTTCAGTCTGAGATTTTGGGGTTAAAGATTAAAGAAGTCCACTGATTTTCCAAAATTCCTGCATAATTCCACATTTTTAACATGTAAATAATTCAGAGTGTTTTGATGTGAAATGCTCTGCTATGGAGAAACTTTGCAAGTCAGAATTGAACCAGACGTCTGAAGTGTTTTAATACCTCTATATGCTACCGTACCCTACTGACTTTGGTACCCTAAAGTTTTTATACAAAAATGATAATGAATGCCCTGCCTCAGGCCTGAGACGTTGTTTCATAATTCTATTGAGATTACGTTTTAGCCTAAAACATGCAGGTTTTTTAAATCCATTAGTGGCGGACAGGCAGGGTGTAGCAAAACAAGTGCCCAGATGTGCCACTGTTTTTCCAGAGAAAAACAAGTATCTCCAAAATATTAACTTAAAGGGCAAATGTTTTTATGTTAATGTAAGAGGATTTATTCCAAGTCATTTTAGAACATTTCTATTGATCCATTCTTCATGAAATGTTCACACAAGGTAAAGTACAGCTGGTGAGTTGAAATTATGTAGAAAAAAAAATTTACAAAAAAGGAGATACATGTTTTTCTTTGGACAGTGGCGATATGTACATTTGTAAATTCTTTTACAAACAGTTTTTGACATGAATAACAACTGAGGCCTTATGGACAGCACATTTTCATTTCTCTAATTAAGGTGGTTTTAATCATAATATAGCATTTATTTATTTTTTTCTTTTTAGTATGTGTAAAGCCAGCTCCCAACAATGTATATTGTGGAAAAAAGAAAGAAAAGCTATATGGGTAATGCATTTTGGAACAAAACTTTTCATTTTCATTGTAGACATCATGACCCCAGGGGCTGTACCACGAACATTTCTGAAGTCTGAAATCTTATCTGCTTAGTCACCATTTCAACTTCAGTTAGGACTGATTTTAGGACAGAAGCTATTACAGAACAGCTGTTCTTAAGTTCAGAATCTTATCCAGATACAAAAACAGTAGTAGAGAATCATCCTAACTAGACTGAATCTCTTATATTCTGTCCCAGCGTTTAGATAACCCCAGAGCTGTCTTTACCTCTGTTTTAACTGTCTGTTTTATGCAGTGTTAGGCAGCATAGCTCGCTATAACTGGCATAATGATGTTACATCTACCTACGTTGAAAACGGTGCTTTGACTTTTTTTAACAGCACTGTAAAATCCCCAGACGCTGCACACGCAATCTCCAATGGTAGCTAACATTAGCTGTCTGGCTGACTAGCTTGACCATTTTGATCACTTGTTTCAGCTATATTTCCAGCTGTGCGCGAATGGTTGGTTGCTAGGCAACAAACCTGACAGTTAATTGTCAACTTTGATCAAGTAAGTTAAGGTTTCTTAACTTGGGATAAGATGCTGTAAGATAGATTCCAAGATTAAGATAAGATTTGCTTATGTAATAAAGTTAGTGAAAAATCTTATCTTGACCTGTCAGATCTTAAGACAAAAAGATTTCTATAATACGGCCCCAGGTTCCACCTGAAGAAATCACATATATATATATATATATACACATACACACACACATACACATAGTTTCTCTCTAATTTCACATCAAACCGCTTTGAATGACTTTGTTTGCATATCAATGATTGAATTTTGCAGAAACTTTAAAGTGATTGTATACATTTACACAGGATAATTCATATGGTACAGTACAGGTCTGAACTGGATACACCACACACACACACTCACACACACACCTCACACACAGAAATCAAAGCCACGGTGGTGTAACAGCAGTGAAATCCATGAACGGTAAATTCTTATGTAAATGTGTGCAAGACTGCAAGGCTGTGCTGGTCTCCGGAGTGGAGCTAACCTGATTGAGGTGCAGATCAGCTCCGGCTCTGGCTCTGCAGGGCTGGATATGTGAGTTACATTGTTAACACCAGCACCTCAATATCCTGTCAAAATGAGCGGTGTTTATGGCTCAGTCACTGGACGGTGCTCACCTGACCTCCCCAACCCCCCTCCTCAAAAACCCCTCCAGGCTGATGGCTCCAATAGACTGTAAGACTGGCCAAAACCCCTGAGCTCCCCAGCGTGATATTACACATTCTGCTCTTTGAAAATGTATTTATTTCTGAATGTTTCATTTCTCCGGAGGAAAAGGCTGCGCAGATTGGCGATGCTCCCCCATTTCAGCCCGTCTGTGTGGCTGTTCGGCAGTTTGCTGCATTATACTGGTGCATAAGTACTCCAAGCACGGTGGCTTTGTTTATTTTATTGACTTATTTATTCTGTCCATCGACTGTGTAGCCTGTAGCAGGAGCGTGCTTTTTCCCCCTCTGAAATCACCACCTCCTAATTATCTGTCACATTTTCTGCTATCCCATGCCGAAGACACACAATGGCCAATAATTACCCTCCAGCCTGCATCTATCAGTGTGCTGCCATCGATTCACTCGCTCTTTCTTTCAGCCCTTTTATTCAGGATGTGGTTCTCTCTCTCTCTCGCTCTCTCTCGCTCTCTCTCTCTCACTCTCACTCACACACACGCTCATCCTCTTTTTCTTGTTCCTCTTTTCTCTCTCTTTTATCTTTTCTTTCTCTCTTATTCTCACTGCCTTCTTCCTGTCTCCTTCTCCTTTTTCCTATTTTCCTCTATCTTCTTTCTTTCTCTCTCTCTGTTCTCTCTTTCTCATGTTTCCTATCTTTTCTATCCTTTCTTTCTTTATTCTCTTGCTTTCTCTCTCTGTCCTCTCATCTTTCTCCCTATCTCTGTCTCACTTGCTGTCTCTCTCTCACTCATCCTTTCTTTCTGTCTCGCTCTTCTTTCCTCTCTATCTGTTCTATCCTTTATTTCTGTCTTGTTCTCTCTCTCTTCTCCCTGTCTCCGTCTCATTTCCCCTCTATCTCTTCTTTCCTTTCCTTTTCTTTCTTTCTTTCTTTCTTTCTTTTCTTTCCTCTTTTCTTCCTTTTTCTTTATCTCTCTCTCCTCTTGCTCTCTCTCTGTCTCTCTTCTCTTCCCTTTATTCACTCTCTTCTTCCTCTCTCTTCTCTTTATTTCTCTCGGTCAATCTCTCTTTGTCCCCCCTTCTTTCTCTGTCTGTCTCACTCTCTGTCTTTCCTTCCTATCTCTCTTTTTCCTCTTCCTTTCTCTTACTGTCTCTCTCTTTTCTCTTCTCTTACTTTATCTCTCCCCCTTCTCTCACTTTCTCTCTCTCGCTCTAGATCTCTAGACTCCCACATCAGCAGCTCCCACTGTTAGAGTGAAAACAGTGCTTATGTTGATCATCGTCTCACTAATAAAACTAAAATAAATTGGACATTAGCAGTCAGGAGCTGTCAGAAGTGTGTGTGTGCGTGTGTGTGTGCGGCGTGTGTGTGTGCGTGTGCGTGTGTGTGTGCGTGTGTGTGTGCGTGTGTGTGTGCGTGTGTGTGTGCATGCGTGTGTGTGTGTGTGTGTGTGTGTGTGCATGCGTGTGTGCGCGCTGTATGTGAGTGTGTCCTGTGGCATGCTGTGACATGCATGACGTGTGTGACAAAGTCATTGGAAACGATGAACAGCTGTCAGCGGCATAAATGAAGATAAATCAAACGTCACTGTGAGGGTGTGATGTTTATTCAGTGTGATCCCCCATAGACACGGAGGGGACAGTGCAGGGGGACCACAAACACTGAACATTGATCACTCCCTCTGTTTGATAGACACTGATTAATCCATGCATGAAGAACTTAAGTACACAGAGCATTTGATAAAGATTGATTACTTTTACTGCCATAATTAGGACAAAATTAAAGTTTATTTTGTTGAGAAAGAGGGCTTTAACATACTGCCTTTTAAAAGTTTGAAATTACTTCAAAAGTTTGATGTCACTTTAAAACTGTTTGTACGTGTATAAAATGAATAAAATTAATTTATTGTTCCACAATTTCAGAATTTTCAAATAATTTATTGTGAGTTGACATTTTAGATGTGTCCAAAATCATGAACAGAGCTTCAGATGATTTTAAAATGACTGATAAAGCTGTAGATCACCAGGAATTAAGTCATAATCAAGTTAACATACATAATGCCTCAGAGGGGAACCCTCAGGGCCTTCTAGGCCTTTAGAGAATCATCTGAAGTGTTCAAACTGAAATAAATTAGACCTAAAGATTTCTGGAAACTAAAGATGTCTGTTTTTTTTTTTTAATTCTTACATTTTGGATGGAACATTTTGGAGGGTGGCACGGTGGCACAGTGGGTAACGCTGTCACATCATAGCGAGGAGGGCCTGGGTTTGATTCCCCAGCCGGGTGACCAGGGTCCTCTCTGTGTGGAGTTTGCATGTTCTGTGTGGGTTTCCTCCGGGTTCTCCGGTTTCCTCCCACAGTACAAAGACATGCAGTGAGGCTGAATTGACCCTGGGAGTGTGTGAGTGACTGTCTGTGTCTGTCTGTCTGCCCTGGCTACCTGTCCAGGTTGTGTCCTGCCTTCTGCCTGATGACTGCTGGGATAGGCTCCAGCAATCCCCCCCCCCGCGCGACCCTGACGGAGAAGCAGCTTAGAAAATGGATGGATGGAGGAATGGATTTCGGATGGAAACAAAAGTGTTGAAAGGCTGAGCAGAAAATAGCTACGCAAGCTCTCCAAGTGCTTAGGGCTTCAGGAGCTGAAGAGAAGTCCTAATATGTTGGATTAACCATCAGTATAATTACAAAGTGACAAAGGAAGCATTCAGGTTGCCAGACACACAAATCCACCATTTACACTCTCTGAGGCACATGGAGTGTATTTCAGCTTGTTTTCACTGGCTCATAACTCTGGATGTGAGTCACATACGTTCTCATGATGAGATGGAATGGAAAGGGCAAACTCTACAAATTCAGGAAATTTCTGTGCTGTATTATCGCAAAGATATTGATAGAAATGCTGAGAAACATTTAATTTGACACAGTGGTGTAAAACTAAAGTTTGGAGCAGAACTCTTTTTGACAATACGTATCATAAAGTGTTCACTCCCTAATGGATGGTTTTAATGGTTCCAGTGAATGGTTCTTTGGAGAACCATGTTTGTACAAGACCTTTTTAAAGTTTGAAAAACCTTGACATGATATAGAGGCTCTAGGAAGAACGTATAAATTGGATCTTTGAATCATTAGATGGTGCTTTAAATGGTCCCAACAACAAAATCTGCATTCAAAAAGCAGCTAAAAAGCAGTAAAAAGGCAACTCGATGCCTTATTCTCATTAGCCACAAGGCTCTGCTGTAGCAGTGGCGATGCAGTCACAGCCTCAAAACCTCAATTATCCCTCCCTCCCTTCCTTTTGCCCCCTCCCTTCCCTCTGCCCCCTCTGCCCTGATGGATGTCATCAATAATGGACAGCCGCTGCTCTCCCTCACCACAGGACACGGGCAATCACAGGCGCTCCGATGTGGCAGCCATCGCCTTACGGAGGTGTGATAATTCACATCCACATTTATACTTTTAAATTCCATCAGCTAGTTTACCTCCCCAAACACGCCACAGGCTGAAAGGAGGGCCAAGCTGACAAAGAAATGTGGCTTTGATCGGAGGCAGAGAAATGCGGCCTGACTGGCTTCTCTCGGGCTAAAAACCCTCACAATGGTGTAAGTGCATCAGTGGCAGGGGCTGTCTCAGCGCGGGCAAGCGGGTGGTGGGGGGATGGAGGTGGAGGGGGACAGAGACCAAGAGAGAGAGGCTGGATCCAGCGGCTAGGACATAATGAAGCACACCAGGCGCAGTGAGCGCTCAGGCATGTCACTAGCAGTGGCAGTCCCTCTGCCTCCGAAAAGCAACGGCAAGTCAGGAGAGCACTGGTTCAGAACCCATTTGCAGTTCTCTGTCACTGACCCAAGGAAATGTAGATCCAGAGAGAGAGAAAGAGAGAAAGAGAGAGAGAGAGAGAGAGAGAGAGAGAGAGAGAGAGATGGGGATGCATCAGAAGCTTGGAGGGAGGGAAAAAGAAAGTGGTGAGTACAGCAGGGGGTGTAGAGATGTGACCACAGTGACAAAAAATAGCAGCGAGGAGGAGAAAGAAAAGGTTGACAAGAAAGAAAGCAGCCACACTTGAATTGGAGGAAAGTAACAGAGAAAAGGTTGAGGAGATGGAAGGATGAGGATGGATAGAGAGAGAGAGAGAGAGAGAGAGAGAGAGCAGTGATGGAGAAAGAATCTATCAGATGAAGCAAAAAAAGAATAAAAACAAAGAGAGAGAAGGTGAAACATGGATACACTGGAACGTCAGATGAGGAAATGGACAGAAAGGTGAGACCAGAAAGAGGTGAAGAAAAAGCACTATAGAGACAAAGAAAAGCATAAAAACAGAGAACTATAACATGCAACAGTTGATGAGGACTACAAACTGAAGAAGAAATAGAAACGAAGAGAAAGTTAGAGGTCTGAAGGACATTGAGAGGACAGATACAAGGATGCAAGCAGAGAAATGAGAGTTAGGTGACCACAGTGATGAGATAAAAGCCAAAGAGAAAAAGAAAGAAAAGATTGACGAGATGGGAAAGGTGAGAGTTGAAGGAGGGAGAGGTGATGAAGAGAGCATCTGGCCTAAAGAGGGATCTGTTGAAGAAAGAGAAGAGGAGGAAAAGGAAAAAGGTGGGGATGTTACTGGAACAGTGTAGATACAGGGATGCAGACAGAAGAAAAGAGAGTGGACAGTGTCAGGTAGAAAGAGAAGAAAAAGAAAGGCCAGAGATAGAAAAATGTGCGTAGAGGAGTGATGGGTCTGTCAGAATGAGAGACAGATGGGGATACGCTGAAATGTTGGAGGTAAGGATATGGAGAGAAAGAGATGAGGAGAGCAGTGGGGAGACAAATGTGACCACATTGACAATAAGAAGAAAAAAACACCAAAGAGAAGGACAAAGAAAAAGCTGACTAGAAGGAAAAATGAAGGCTGAGATATACAAATGTGATGCACAGGATGAGCTGGACATGTGACCACAGTGACAAAACAAAACAAAAACCCAGAGAGAAGGAGAAGAAAAAGTTGACAGTGCAGGCAGAGCAGTGATGGAGAAAAAATCTGGCCTGGAGAGGAGTCTGTCAGAGAGAGAGAGAGAGAGAGAGTTGGGGACACTGGAACGTCAGAGGGAGGCATGTGGGGATGCAGGCACTGAAATCACCACAATGGCTGTGTTTACATGCCAAGATTTTTGCCAATCCGATTGAATACATTCTGATTACAGATTAAGACTAATGTGTTTATCTGCTCACTCTATTCAACAATCTGATGGAAAATCTCTATTTACATGCATACTACAAATAATCAGATCCAAAATTATGCACATGCATAGAATACCACTCAGTGTATATGTTACCATGACAACAAGCATCACGTGAATTCAGTCAGAGTGAGACAAGCAGCAGTGAGCAGCGCTTGTGTTTTTAATTATTTTAAAATGTCAGACTCAGGAAAACGTACTTCACATGTACTTATTAAAGAAGGTTGAGAGGAAGATGTCATGTTCTGAGACATATAAGCTGGACTCCCGTCAAAGCATAAACTTTGCCTCCTCTGCAGACCACTTTCTGCTCCCGCCATGTTGAACGTTATACACTTACGCTATTACGCTAAACACATGTGCAGAAAATACTTAAACTTTCTGATTGTGAATGGTGAGATGCAGGATTGTGAAGGTGTTGAAGATAATAAAGATGTTGGATGTTGAAGATGGTGAAGAAATACTGAATGGTGGGGAGATACAGGATGGTGAGACTGATGAAGAGGGAGAGGGGATGCTGGATACAGAATGGTGAGGCTATCCTGGATTACAAGGTTAAATGAAAAGTGTGAGGAGATGCTGGATAGTGAGAACATGCTGGATGGTAAGTTTTGAGGGGAGATGCTTTTTTGGTAAGAATGGGGAGGATAGTGAGGAAATGACATATGTTAAGGTTGGAGAGGATGGTGAGGAGAACCTGGATAGTACAGCAGGCGAGGAAGATAAGGAGATGCCGGATAATGAGAATAGCAGGGATGGTAAGGAAATGCTGGATGGTGAGAGTAGTGGGGATGGTAAGGAGATGCTAGGTGGTCAAGATGGTGAGGATAGGGTGGAGATACTGAATGATGAGAATTGTAAGAAGATGCTGGATAATGAGGCTAGAGAGAGACACTGAGGATGGTTTGGAGATGCTGTAGCTGGCTGCAGATCTGTGCCATTTAACAGCTCATCAGCACTATCCCACCGACCGGAAAAACCTGTTTCCTCTCTGCAGAGTGTATCACCTCCCCCCGCGCCCCAGCACAACCATGCTGGCACAGCGCAGCTCACAACAAATCCCAGCTGTGGCATGGAGAGAGAGATAACCAGGCTCATCCCCACTGCGCAGAAACCCAGCACAGCACAGCAGCCGCCTGCCTCTACACAACATCCAAACAAGCAGCACCGTGCTACACTGCTGTCATTAACCGAGTAATTCTGGATCTTTGTGTGGAAAAGTACACACATTAAAGATTTTTTTCAAAAGCTCCATGACCACCTAAGTACTGTTTTTCCACTGACAGAGTTTATTAACAGAGTTTACAAACAGGATTTGCAAACACTGGCCACTTTATTAGAAACACCTACCATATAGCTCCATCTTGCTGGTGTAGAGGTACAAATTGTAGCCCATCTGCTGATGCATAATTTGTGCTAGCCATCCTCAAGCCCTTCACCAGTGGTCAGATCGTGACCATACAGCTGCTCTTGGCTCTTGTTTTTGGACCACTCTCAACACTCTCAATGTCATACAGAATAGACCACCACCCAAATAATATCTCATCAACAGCAGTCATGTGGGCAGAAACTGACCAATGATGAATGGGGTTTCCAGTCAAAACAGCCATTAAGTACCATTATTTATTTTTTTAGGAAAACAGCAAGAAATGTATATATTTAACAGAATGTTACACAGAAGTCATGTTTCCACACCCCCAATATTCAGTCTTAGTTGCTGGTAGCTGGTTGCATTTCTTGCTTCTCACAATCTCTCACTCATTAGTCTGTGAAACCTATATAGTATAGTTCCTTTTCTCAGTAAGGGCTTCATGGCAGGTACACACTCTTTCAGACCTATAGTGTTGAGCTGTGTTCTCACAGTTGAAGGATGAACAAAAACACCTGTGGATTTTTTCAGATCTGAAGTAGCTTGATTTTCTCTCTCTCAAAGATGAAGGCTTTAAGTGCTGTTTGTCTAAAAGTGACAGCAGTGGTGGTCTACCAGGCCTTGCATGGTTGTTAGGAGACCAGTTTCTCAGTACCTTTCTCAGTAACTAATTTTATGAACTGTTACTGGAGCAGTACCCCTCTTGTCACTGGTGTGGGTCTCTCAAGGGAGCATCTCAGTATCTTTAATTAAGAAACATAATTGTACCATAATCCATTAAAATTATATTCTCTAAGTTGTACTGACTCCACACACCCCATCTCATCTCCAAGATTTTTATTTTATTGTTTTGTTTTAAAACATTAGGTTATGAAAAGGTACAAATATTTAGTTTTCACCTGGAAAAACTTATTTAAGGTTCACAACCACTGTTGTACCTTTGAGGGCACATTTATATTGTTTATACCTTGATGAACAAAAAATGTATCTGCACAGAACCTTTCTAACAGTGTAGATGTTAAAAATTCATTTTCACTCTTATGGTCCATTGACTTTCCTCTTCTTTATGCAAGTGGGTTTTAGGATTTGAAGGATGAAAGAGTTTAAGTAGCAGTAGGTGCACAAAAGTAAATTTAATACTGATAGATTTTATTATACTGATAGTTATACTGAATTGTTGAGGTTTCTCTGTAACTTTCCATTAAATATGTATTCTGCTTTTCTTCTGACACTAAAAAATGAATAACCTGTGCTTCATGGCTATTTTGACTACAAATGAAATAAATAAAAGGTGGTCTCTGACCTTTGCAAAGTAGTTTGCATATTGCACATAAGGTTGATGGAGCTCAGAAAGTGGTCAGCGAGAAAAATGATAAGGTAAGCGTTTCTAATGGTCAGTGTAGATGGGCACATTTAGTCAAAAACACTCTCCGAAAAGAACATCCTGTACTGTTTGAGAAATCTGTTTGAGGAACCGCACAAAGACCAAGACGTGTGTTTGTTTATTGTTGGTTATTGCTCTTTGTTGTTTGCAGAAACCCATCATTTTCAGCCATAACTATGATTTTAAAGCCTTTTTCTTTCAAAACAAAAATGAAACAGCAAAGTAATTCATTTGATTTAAGAGCTTTGGCGGATAAGAGCTCTTCCAAAGCTGACGCTGATGCTCTGCTGAACATACCTCTGTTGAATTTAGCTGGCATTACTTATTTGTCTAAATAGGAAGGCTGTTAGATGTTTCTTTGCTGATATTACATATCTGCTTTGCTGGGTGGGTCCCTTTGGTGTCTACCAAGCTGGAGACTGATGTTAAGTTGGCTATAATTTCTTTTGTTTTTATTTATTTAATATTGGAGTTTTGAGGGTTTGTGCTTGGTTTGAGTTGATTGACAAGCCAAAGTGAAATTATCTTGATCGTTGGCTCTTGTACACAGTAAACCATGATATTTGCACTGACTTGGTTAATTTTACTTCTGTGTTAAAATTACTGATACAAATCTAATAACACATCATTTCTTATATAATCCTTAGTTACAGAGGTAAATCTGGTTGGGATCAGTTAATTTGGAGAAGTTCTACAGGCTGTGGAGATTTGTACAGAACTGCCAGTCTGATGACATTATTAAAACCATTTATAATTATTGTAAGAAATGAACTGTAACTCGTATATAAAATGATTTAAGCTTGAACATGTTAGGTAACTAAACTTAATTTTTCGGAGGCAATACGTGTACATGATTTGTAAAGTCAACTAATTTATATTTGTAATTTACAAGGTTCTTTTAATTTTTTTCTCCCTTGCATTTTTGTATGTCATTCACTGAATTAGATCTAATTTAAATGACTTTATTCTAATCCCGAGGAAAGTGCATAAGGAATTGCTGTACACGCTTTCCGCCTTGTTGGCAAAGTACATCTAGCACAGGGACGCTGTCCAATGCACCTTTCATTTACTGCTGTTTCTTTTTCGGAAATCCAATTTCTGCCCTAACCAAGTGGAGCTTTCTGCTTCAGTGGAGTGCACGGACATGGCCAGTCACCTACAGTGTAATTAAAACCAAACAAACTCCATCAATCAGCTGACATTAGTGCAGGAAACAGAGTCGCACGCTTACACACACAGAGGTAAAATCAGGTTTGGAGAGCGAGCCGTGTGTAGTGTGATTACAGCAGCAGAGTGAGTCACAGGTAAACCCTCAGGGAGCTTTAGACGCTGGTACATAACGCCAGCTCTACACCTACACACAAACACATAAACACACACACACACAAATGTGACCCTGTTTAATACTCTTAAATGCCACAGCGTGTTGTTACACAGCCTTTATAAAATATCATATGCCTACACACTACTGATAGTGTAAATTAAAAGCAATATATGTCATTATGGCATTTACCGCTTAGGCTCTTCAATCAGGAGCTCTGGCTGCTTTCAAGCGGTGGTTTAGTCAAAAATTAAGTTTGCTTTTGCTGTGGAGCTGACTGAAAGCTTATAACCACCAACTGACATCATGTAAACTCCATGTTTAAATCACTACACACCTGCTTTAACCCTTGTGTGGTGCTGATGTGTTTGTTACTCAGTGGTCTGGTGGACCCACCGCATTATTGTTTGTTTATTTATTTATTTATTTTTTTTACATCAATACAGCCATAACAATTTATGTAAAAATACTAGATGTTTAAAGTATCACAGGAGGCCAGCATAGGGTTCTCCTTTAGCAGCTGTAGCCAGTCAGCAGCCTGTCCATGTGGTCCACTCTCACGCATATGCACACATATAAAAACACATACGGACACACACATTAACAGGTGTGATTTCTGACACTGTTATTTATAAAGATAAATAGAAGTACATCTATAAAACAGTAGGTACAGCCATCTTGCAGGCTGAATTTTGTCTGGACAATACAGCTGCACAGCATGCATTGAAAAAGGACTGATAGCTAAATACTGAATACACTGACCTAAATGTTTTCAGCAAAGTATTTTGTTACAATACATATAAGAGTAATGTAAGAATACATTTAGAACACAATTATAATACATCAGAACATTCTCAGTGTGTCTCATGAACTAAACAAAAGTGGGATGCTGTTTTAATAAATGCACCAGGAGACTGTGTGCGCTATTCATTTTAGTGCTTTGTGAGTTGTTGCAAGCCTCCTATATATAAATGTACAAATGTTTTATTTGCTTGTCACAGACCCAACAGTTCGTCATATTTCAGTAACAAAATAGTGGAAACGTTACTTTAAAGTGAATACCTGTATGATTTTGTATGTATCATCATGCATGAGCGTAGAACACAAACCGTTCCAGACACAGCGCTTCACCCAGAGTCTTGTGAATGTGGTCCACTGTCATCTCCTGAGACCAGGTAGACACACATACACACACGCAGAGCCTCATACACATTAAAGAGGTTAGTGTTGTGTGTGTTTTTCTTTGAAGTGTCATTGCTGCTTAGGCTCAGGTGTCGTCTCACCGAGCTCCCTGTGTCTCCGCCCCCGGGTCAGCCCTACACGTTTGAAGTGACAAATCGGCCGTCAATGCACAAGTCAGATACCCTGCACCAGATACATCTCTCTCTCTCTATCTCTCTCTCTCTCTCACAGCTGCCAATGCACTCTCTGCTCTCCTTATACTGGTACTGTAATGTCTTCATCTACAATCTGCATAAGAACCAGTGTACAATACTTATTATACATCTATAGCTGTGTCAGCATTACAGCACACAGAATACAGAACTTCTCTTCTACTGCACATTTGTGTACCCAGAACTAGCTGAAAATCAAATGGAGCACTTTGAGCAGGGGTGCTCAATCCTGATCCTGGAGATCTAGCACCCTGGAGAGTTCAGATCCATCACATGTGGCTCATATAGTCAGATGTACCTAAGGGCCTTGATTATCCGGATCAAGTGTGTGTTAGATTAGGGTTGGAGCTAAATTCTGCAGAGTGGTAGATGTCCAGGACCAGGATTGGGCACCACTGACTTAGAGGATCAGCTGGCAGAAGAGGTTACATTTATATGATGATCTGTAAAAAAAGCAGTGAAGGAAATATTCGTACCAAGAGGAAAAATGAGACTTTTATGGAGTACATTTTCTGCAAAAGGTTTCAAATACAGTTATAAAATTTACAAGCAAAATGTTAAGTATCAGTTGTCCAATAGAGAATGGCAGTGAACTCCTTCATCTAAGACCTGCCCCCAAAGAGATTGTGCCAAAAGTCAGAAGCAAAAGTAAGATATCAGAAGCAAAAGAGTAATTCCAGGAAAATATATATCCGCAAAATCAGCAGTCAACAGATCAGCAGTCAAAACGACTGATGCATTTACATCAAAAAATTGAAAATGAGTAGTAATATTTTTGAAAAATGAACTGTAACTCATATTATTTGCAACATATTTTGGACATTTTGATACTTAATATTTCGCTTGTGGATTTTTTATCAAATTGGTGTGAGATAATAATGGAGAAGTTTCAGCCTCAGACGTTAAACCCACAGAGTTGCATGGACTATTGGCTGTATATCTTAGGGTAAGATAGCTGCAGTTATTGAAATGTTGTCTGTTAGGGTGTTTTCTGCACCTAGGTCCTCTTGCTCTGTGAGTTTGGTACATTTGGTTAAGTGTAAAAGCAGTTCTTGAGCCTGTTCCAAAGAACTGATCTTTGTTCTTCCTGAAATCGGTCTAAGATTCACTTTCATTGAACTCTGATGAGCTCTGGTGTGGTCCACTGCACATGTGCTTCCAGTGCCACATGTGGGGCTGCATGATTGGTTCATTTTGTAACGTGACTGCTTTGTCTCATCGTGTCACTTCCCTTTTTGCAAAAAAACCAAAACTGCGCTGTTCTTCGCTGATTGAGTGTTTGTAATTAATGGAAATAATAAAAAGCAGCAAAGGAATGAAGCTAGCGCCTACCATATTTCAAACCTGCATGCAGGAAAGTGACACATGGAATTGTGCAATTGATCCAAGATTCAGATGTAAGAGAAAGCAAATCAGTTATAACAAGCCCATCACCCAAATGTGCCCAGAATCGTTCCTGGGTGTGGATTCAGGTTTTTGGGACACGTGTGAAAATGTTCTTTTGCTCAGACTGTCCTCACTTGTGTTTCTGTGCATTTGTTTGCACTGTTTTCTTTTTGTGTGATAGGGAGCAAACTTTTGTTTATCAAACTAAACAATACACTGTGAAAAGTAAGGTTTGGCCTGATGTAAAAGCTTTTGTTAATCTTAATGAAAATTTTGCCTTGCACTGTGTCATTCAAAGCATTTATAAATGCTTTAATAAATGTGACTAATTTAATAAAATTTTGTTTGCTTGTTGCTGCATTTTTAGGTTGATCCAACAAACCATTTTTACAGCTTTAGCCTACAGTAAGTTTTTAAGTTTAGATTTTCAGTAAGTTTTCCAGCAATCCACAATTTCTCTTGGCCCCTGAGCAATTGTTTCACTACTTTTGTTTCAGGCACTTCTGTTTTGGTTGTAGCTCTGTTTTCACAGTTGCCAGCAAAATGAATGGTTTGTGGTTGGAAGGTATGCATGTCAGAGTACATGGTTCTTGGCTCCACTGAGTGCTGAAACCTGCAGGACTCCTTGGCACTAACCAAAGGTCTGCCTTGCGAGACTATAAGTGCAGCCGCTGACCCTTGCTCATTCCACAGCAATGGAGCGTGTGCTGGGAGTAGTTTCCCCCCTGACTTTGTTTCCATTCTGAGTAGGTGAGGTGGTGGAGAAGACAGTGCTTGGACCTTGCTCGCTCGTGCGCTCTAACAAGTACGCTTCCTCTCTCAGCGGGGCCAGTGTGACAGGGTGCTGTGACAGCCCTCCCTAATGACCCATGAGTGCCCGCTTCTGTGCACTGACATTTTAGGTGGCGGCGCAGATGCCAGGCGTGTGGAAGGGGGGCGTTTCCGCCTCTGGCAGCTATCGCTCCAAATAAATTACTGTCAGAGGGTTCTGCAGAACGCAGCAGGATAGCCCCATACCCCCCGGTCCCCTCCGCTTCTTGTTCTCTCAGAACCACCCTCTCTCTCTCTCTCTTTACACCATCTTGGAGCAAAAAGAAGATGCACTGTCCATTCAGCTGTCTATAAAACTCCATCAGGGTCTATGAGTGAAAGTGCTGCATTGTTTACAGAAGCGGGTCTTGGTCATTAAGATCCAGTTTTATGGATGGGGCCCATATGCAAATCACAGCTGACACCTATAAACATGCATCTGCTCAGACCGTATTGATCACACATGGCTCACATAATGCAGTGTGGAACATGGCTGTTACTCTTAGGGAACACAAGTAAGCCATGTATCGCCATGTATCACCTTCTTCCTGCATAGATGTGTGACTGTTACAAGCTGGATTAGTTTTACCTGGGGAGGGTGTGTAATCTAAATGAGCATCGACAGGTTCTGTGATTTTATTCTAGGACAAATCTGCAATGCCTGTGGAATGTCTTTACTTCTCTGGCTATAATAAGTGCAGAGAGAATTGCCTTCTGTAATTTGCTGAACCTGGTGCTCCCTCAGTAGCTCTGTTCAAATCCACCTCATGGTAATGGAATAGCAAAACCTTCTAATAGACATGGCTGTGCTCCGTGTTATTATTGTCATTGAATGTGGCATCTATACATATATATATATATATATATATATATATATATATATATATATATATATATATATATATATATATATATATATATAATTATATTATAATTATAAGATGTCAAGATTATATATATAATATAATTATATTATAATATAATATAAAAAGAACATAAATTATATGTAACAAATAGTTTAGAATCTTGACTGACATTATCACTATTGTTCTTTGTTTTGCTCCAAACAGTCTTGTAGACATAACATATAACTTGCATGGTGTTTTTTTCTACCCTTGCCACATGAAACCATTCTAATGATCAAAACTCAACTGACTAAACCCTTAACTGAGTATTGACAAGGTCTGTGATTTTATTCTAGGACACATCTACAATGTCTGTAGATTTTACAAGTCTGACAATAATTGCAGAGAGAATTGCTTTCTGTAATTTGCTCAACCTGGTGCTTTCTCAGTAATAGTAGTTTTGTTCCAAATCCACCTCATAGTAATGGAGTAATGAAACCTTCTAATAGACATGGCTTCGCTCTGTGTTGTTATTGTTATTGAATGTGGCGTCTCTTGTGTCATGCTGGTGTGAAAATCCATGGCATCTGTGTTCATTTTAGAAGTTCCACAGATACTTTATGCCATAATGATCAGACTGTCAAATACTTTACAAATTGCATTACCTCCTCTGGTAAAATTAATTCTAATAATAATTATCCATTATGGGGAAAAATCTTTGCCTCCACAAGTCGTATTCATAAAGGCAAAGGTTCTCTATCATTGCACCATAAGAGAAAAATTTGCTTTTTGCACTGACAGAACTTTGAATAATGTGTCAGAGTAAAGTGAGTAGGCATAATGTTGATTAATGTAAAAATGGACAATAGACTAATTGATCATAGAAATGTTGCTTATAGCTCTATTCCTGTTTTATGTTTGAAGATGTTTGATGAGGTTAGTGACAAGGGAGATGCTGGAGCTCGACCAGTGTCGTCTCTTTTCTTCCTTTCACATTTATTTAAACAAATGGAGGAGATGATCAATGAAGCCAGGGATTCTACATTGGGAATTAATTGGCATTGCCTGGCGCATGCAATTAGTCTGTGGTATTATTGAGTTGTCTTATTTCGGTGTCTAATTCGTTATTGCGCTGAACATCTTTCCCCAGGGCCACTGACTGTGGCTTCTGCATCGTAGCACCACTTTTCCCATCCGGCAGCAGCTTGCTTACGTAGGCTGGCATATCACTAGAATGTGGCACAGTTTCAGCTTCACTTCTCATATCACAATGACAAAGAGAGGACAAGTGCTGAGGGGGGATGAGATAGATAGGAAAGATGGGGAAACAAATAGATGTCAAGATAGAGGAGGTGGTTTGGTTTGACAGGAGGGGAAATGGCCAATAATAGCCCGAAAGTTAAGCCAGTGCTTCTCTAAATATTTATAACAATGGCTAACATCTCCCAGCTGTCTTTTTTTTATTTAGATCTTGCCAGGAATTAATTAAACCCTTTGTCTGATTTTTTACTAAAGAATAAAAAGAATTATGCTGCAAGGCTAAATGAGCTCATTGAAATTACCCAGCTGGAACATTGCGTAATGGTAGACTTTTTCTCCAGTCAGAACTCTCAAGTCTAGCTTCAGTTTGAGTTATGATATCTCGTGCTTTTTTTCTCAACTGCTCAAAAGATTTTTTTAGTAATATAATGCATTATTCTCTTCTGCTATGTCAGTCTATTGTCTTGTAATTACCTATTGATATTCCAAACTAAAGTTATGGTCCCTTTTTTCTGCTGTAGTGTTGCTGTCTACTCTTCTGCTGCAAGAGATTAACTGTAAACTTCATTATACCTCAGACCAGGCTGATTTGCAGTAGATTGCGGAATGATTGCATGAGCTCTACAGAGCGCTGCAGTGCTTATATTGCCTGTGCGTCTCCCGGGCAGAATTTGGCTAGGCAAACATGATGAAGGATGAGGGCATTAAGATCCTTGAGCTTAGAGTGCGCACGGCCCTGTGGTCACAGTTATCAACAGCCATCTCGACGGGCTGTATCTCACACACACGCACACACACACACACACACACACACACACACACACACTAAAAACACATGCAGTATAGCTCCATGGAATAAGCACTACTGATTTGTTGCTTCCATTTCGTCATGCCCCTCTAGCTGCACTATTGATTACAATAAAGGTTCTAATATTCAGGCTGTGAATGTTGCACCTCATGTTTTCATCAGTGTGGAATCCAAATAGGAATCCAGCCACTGGTTAACTCTTAGTTGAACACCCAGCAACCCGATTAGCCAGTTATACAATATTATACACGTCTATAAGCTACATACTAATGTATGTTTACAAATGAATGACCAGATTGTTATGTTTAGGATTAAAAGCTTATACTGTGGGGCTCCCAAGTGGTGCAACCGTCTAAATGTTGGCCATATCATCAGGAGATGGCGAGTTCGATCCCTGGTGATGCTACAGCCATGCGTAGCCGGTTGTCCAAGAGAGCACAATTGGCCTCACTCTATCTGGGTGGGTAGGAAATAAACACTCAAAATAAAGTGAGTGTTTACTGGCAAGTAATGTACTGGTTAATAGTTTTTTCACTGGTTTTTCATTGAGTTTAAAAGTAAATTGTGTTTTAAAAGCCAGCTAAATTCTACTGGTGACTATGCAAATCAGGAACAAGTGTGACTTTATTTAATAAGAAAAATAGATTTATATAACAAAAAAAAAAATCATTACTGACATTATCTCTGCAGTTCTTCTTGTTGCTCCAAACAGTCTTGTGAATAGAACATATACATTCAATGGTGTTTTTCTATCCTGGCCACGTGAAACCATTAAAGAGTTTAATGATCAGAACTCAACAGACCAAACCAATAAATGTGTGTATTGACATTTTTTTTTATTCTATTCTAGGACGAATCTGCAGTATCTGTGGATTTTAAAAGTCTGACAATAACTGTAGAGAGAATTGTCTTCTGTAATTTGCTGAACTGTTCAAATCCACCTCATTGTAATGGCATAACAGAACCTTTTAATACATGTGGTTGTGCTCCCTATTGTTATTGTTATTTAATGTGGCATCTCTTGTGTCTTGCTGGTGTGAACATTGATGCCATATTCGGTCATTTTTGAAAGATGTTACACAAAAAGAAAAAGAAAATTATAAAACAAATAGTTTAGAATCAGCCTTCCGCCCAATGACAGCTGGGATAGGCTCCAGCACTCCACCACAGCCCAGAAGGATAAGCGGTTTAGATTGTGTAGATTGTGTGTGTGTGTGTGATGGGGGGGGGGGGGGTGGGGGGGGGGGGGGGGGGGGGGTGGTTTAGAATCATGACTGACATTATCACTTTAGTTCTTCTTGTTACTCCAAACAGAGAAGAGAAGAGAAGCTGGCTGAGAGGTACTCACAGTGGAGCCATGGCAGGAGAGCATAGGGATGGATAGGGAGGCTGGTGGCTGGGAGGCAAATTCTGGCCCACAGTAAAAAGGCATGAGCATTGCTTGGAACAGAAAGCCTCAGCCTGAGAACTCTTTTGATCTGCAGATTCACTGAAATATTGATTCATGCATGGTACAGACAGTAGGGTCCTCCACTCATTGCAAGCCTCTCACGCTGGCCTGACACAAGACTACAGCACTGCTCTGCAGTCGCCTCCATCCAGGCAACAGGTGGCCCAGTGCCGTGAGATAACCCCCTCCAAGCCAAATCAAGTATTATATTTTCACTCGGTTGCCAGCAGGAATAATAAGTGAGAGATCAAAAGGAAAGCGTGGCAGGACAACACTATCAGCACGTCTGCATCTTACTCTAGTTCGGCACATACTGTCACTCTCAAACAGCAACGTGTGATTACCGAACGAAAGCTGTGGCATGAAGCGCAAGAAAGTGTCAGTTATGCAGATTTCCCCGATCTGCCATTTACATAACCATGAATATGGATAAGTGAATTAGCTTACAGTGAGCGAGACCCGTTCGGTGGTTAAGACGAACCAAACAAGCCTGAAAATGTTTGTCATGTTTAATATGCATTAGTACTTTCTTTTTTCTTTACCAGTTGTAAGGGTGGCCAGATCATTTACTGAGCAGACTATTGTTTTCAAGGCTGAAAACAGCTTTAATTCTGATGGTGGTAAGTAATTTTCATTAAATGTCAATTTGGTATTAATTCAGAGCAAAGCTTAAATAAAATTGTGTTCATTAATCACCCTGCCGTCCAGTGGGCTGCTAATTAAAACGTTTTGGGGCTAGCTCGTTAGTCACCCGCGGACCTGATTGTTAATGTCGACTCATTGTCCTCCTTTTCACCGCCATCATTTATTTTCTTTGCTGTTCTTGTATACTCTTGTTAATTATTAAATTACTTTTTTTTCGTCGCCTGTGACACTTTGCGGATAACTATCAGAGGGGGTGCAGGGGGAGAGGATGAGGGGCAGTGGCCTGTGGGGCCATGAATACCAAGCAGAGCATTGATCTCTATATCGAGCTATAATGCACAGTCCCCATTCATGGGCATCACTTGAAACTGACAGAACAACTATTAGAACTAGAGTTGCACTGATACCATATCATAATCGTGCATGCAATAATAATAGATGATATACTAGTTGAAATTCTTCCTACAGTGTTAGTTTAACCAATATGCCACAAATTAAGTGCAAAGTGTGCTAACGTTACCTCTTAACCTGGCTGGCTGAGTTAGTCATCTTCAGAGGTGTTGACTCGAGTCACATGACTTGGACTCAAGTCATGAATTTGATGACTTGAGACACGACTCGAAAAAATCGAGAAAGACTTGTGACTCAACTTTGACTTCAACTTCAATGACTCTGACTTTGATTCTGACTTCAGCCTTATGACTCAAAGACTAAAGACCCAATGTGGAAGAAACGTGGAGCGGCGTCTGACAGCAAACGGCTACACAGTTGATTATTTTTCAAGTGAATGGAGTCGTTTTTTGCCATAAATCTGATAGACAGCAACGTCATCATACGTTTGTTACTATGCTTATGCTCAGTTTATTTTATTTTGGAAGACGAGAAGCATTAGAATTCAAGTTTGCCTTCATAAGCTGGAAACAAGTGAAGCACTTAAACTGGCAAAGTGAACCTCATGGTAGCAAAACAAAACTGCGGTCTCTATTTAGCCGATTTTAACAGGTTCTGCAGGTAAAACAAGCGCAACCTTCACTACGAGGCTGAAGTTGACTTGTTACTAACCAGCTTTGTGTTCAAATTTGTCACTCCACCTTAAATGGTGCAGCAGTTAGGCGCCGTAACTGCTGCACAATTTAAGGTGGAACAGAAAATTAGTCAAGTCAAGTCAAGAGGCTTTTAGTGTCATTCCATCTATGTACAAGGACACAGTGGAGTGAAATTACGTTCCTCCAGGAACATCACGGTGCAACAAGGAACAAAAAGTACAAAGTGCGAACGTGCAGACATCGTGTGCAAACCAAAAAGTAAGCTAGAAACAATAAATACGATAAATTAAACAGACATTAGACACAGTAAACAGACAGGACAGTGCAGCACCGACACAGCACTCATTCTGGACATGAGGTCATGCAATAAGGTGCAGAGATATTAACATGCTGTGATCTGTGAGTCACGCAGTCAGATGACACACATAAACACAGCAGTTACTGACAGTGGTGGACAGTAAATAGGTAAATGTAATTAGTTACTGTACTTAAGTAGTTTTTTCTGTATCTGTACTTTACTTAAGTATTTCCATTTTGGGCGACCTTTTACTTTCACTCCACTACATTTCAAAGTCAAATATCTGACTTTTTACTCCGCTACATTTTGAGAAATCTGTCGTTCCTTTTGTTTTTTGTGTGTATAAAAACGTAACATGTCAAAACAAAAGAAGTGCAAAGCAAGAGCACCAATCAGGGCACAGCGGTCACTTTGTTCTGAGCTTGTTTTTACCTGTTGGTCATACCAAACCAGTGCAAGCACACGGTTCAATGTCAGAGCAGCAGCGTAAACTTTTGGGAGCACATATGTCACCTAAATGATGAACTAACCTAACTTTGTGTAAATAGACCACAATATAGAAAAATGTCCACATATGCAGTCGTTTCTTTATTTCTGAATTCATACAAACACTTTCATTTTAGAGTAAATTAGTTACAGTTAGTTTATGTTTATGATCAGAGGCCTACAGATCAATACAGTAAAGGAGAACTTATTTGTGATCCTGAGTTTAAAGCCCGTTTTTATTCAACGTGTAACTAATTTACAAAGTAATCTTAAACTGAAACTTTGCTTGTTTGTAAAAGTGATTGCAGAGCCACTCGGTTCTCCCTGATTGGAACTGTTTACCTTCAGTGTTTTGTACTTATGATCATTTTATTAGACGTCAGCGTCACTAATTAATGACGTTCTATTAAAAGACTGGTTTACCAAGAGAGACGCTGGAGGACTTTCACCTGAAATGAGTTCGTGAAGTGAGTCTTGTTATAAAAATGATAACAGGACATCAGAGTCATAATTAATCTTTTAGTACTTTTACTTTTGATACTTAAGTACATTTGAAGGCAAATACTTTTGTACTTTTGCTCAAGTGGAGGTCTAGAGTAAAGACTTCTACGTTTACTGGAGTAGTATTTTACCTTGGGTATCTCTACTTTAACTCAAGCACATGATTTGTGTACTTCGTCCAACTCTGGTTAGTGAGTTAGAAATTAGCATTAGGTTCAACTTCGGTTTCATACATTCACCATCATTTTGCTGTCTTGTTTTGATTTCTTTTGTTGTTTGAATTCAGTATAAACTTGCAGTTGTTTTTTGGCTGGTTTTAGCTGCTGAGCTAGTTTTTTTTATGTAAATTCATTAATACTTTTCAAATTCTTTTCTTATGTAGTTACACTATTCTGTGTGTTTACAGTATGCTTGTCATGGTTATCTCTGTACTATGGATTTTGTATTTTAATTAGAAGGGTGAAAAAAAATCAAATGAATATACAGCCATACACTACTAACATCTTTAAAGGCTATATTACTGTTACCATTGTTCAGTGCCGTGGCCTTAAATTAGCTGAAGAATGCAAACTGACTTGTTTATGACTTGAAGATTAGGAAACTTGCCTGTACTGACTTGGGTCTTGAATCGAGACTCCTCTATCTTGACTTGACTCAGGAGTGTCAAGACTTGAGACTTATTTGTTACTTGCAACTTAGTGATTCGTTCCCATCTCTGGTCATCTTTCAGTAACCCCTCGTCTCCCACTGTGTAGTTTCAGTTAATGTTAGTCCTAGTTGTTCTAGAGGAAGTGAGCATTAGAAAGATCAAAGTAAAATATGTGTAAAGTAATAGCATCTTATCAGGGTTTATAGGCAAGTTAGGTTAAATAGAATTAGTATCTGTATTAGTATCCGGAATCAATATCAAGTACCAGTATCGTTATTGGAGCATTATCAGAGTTTTATCAGAGCATCCCTATTTAGAGAATTTCACATAATTATAATTATAATTAACATAGTTAATAACATAATTGATAATACATTTATAAATGATCATATTTACAAAATCCAAAGAGGCAGTTACTTTGTGGACAGTTCTTTTGAAGTTTAGTTTTCTTTTTTTTATACTGAATAATCGACTTAGAGAATATAGCAGAGTTTTCCCCAACCTGCCTAACCTTACAGGTACAGTCAATGTTTGTAAATCATTGCGACCAGTTGCATGTGCTCTACACTTCAGTGTGGACTATGGCACAAAGGGATTGCCTCACACACCTCTTGAATCAGAACATATTGGAAAATGAAGTCCCAATGGTTTTATGTCTTTTATACCGAAAACTATTACCTATTGACTTGTTACAAGAGATCGGAATGTCTGCAGTAAGCCGGGCGTGAGAGATGGTTGGTTGCGGCCCATGACATCACCCGGGTTATGGACTATGGGCAGCACTTGCTAGTTGCTCTATGATCTTGCTGGTTAGCTCAGCAGGCTAATCATGGCTGCGGGGAAGCTGAAGTTTGTGAGAAAAGCTTTGGAATTACAATGTGGGTGCGTTTTTTAGCTGTGACTGGAGTTTTCTCTCTATTGCATCAGCACACCTCATGCATTTGTTTTAAAGCTTATTAAGTAAACAGTCCTGTTTGTTTGCTGGATTTCTGCTCACAATTCATTAACCCGCCTGCACTGGGCTGCTAGGAATTTGCATTCGGCGTGTTTGGTTTTTCTTGACCGTGACCGTGGCAGCACGGCTGGAAGTGTTCCGCTGAGGAACTTTTGAAAAGTCTGCCAGCTCTGTAGCCGAGGCGTTTGAGCTATTGCTTTGACAGGCAAGTTTCTTGGCACTTGGCAAGATTTTTGGTCGGTTTCCTTATTCGACAGTGCTATAAATGGGTGGATTTTAGCCCACCGTCCGTGCCTCTCTGAACCTCCCGGGACCCTCAATTTCTTTCCTTTCCTAATTTCCTCCCCTTTGTTAAGAAAGCTGCTCTCGGAATTCTAATTTTTGAGGAAGGAACTGATATCCGATAGACTTCTTCTTCTCCTTTTTGGTAATTAATGAAGGTGAATTCATCAAGGATTCTTTCAGCTTGATTGGTGATGATATCTTGACGTGTGCTAATAATTAAAGAGGGGGTTTGGAGTGAGCTCCCATATTCCCCCAACGCTGGGAGAGAGAGAGAGGGAGGAGAGAGAACGGGCCGGTCGCTAGTACTGAAAGCCGCCCGTTTTTTAAAGCCCTCAATTATGCACGTTAGCCACTTGCTGCCATATGTCACTGTCAATTCCATTTGCCAACGTTGTGGGGCTCAGTGTGCAGGATTTGTGTGAGTTAAATAAAGGTCAGGGCGAAGCAGGGAGGGTCGATGCTTGCCTGGATTGCGCAGGTTTGTGCAGGCTTGCAATACCAGCACTAATTCACAGATCAGTTCCAATAATAAAATGCATATTGTAAATGTCAAACCATGGCAGGCCAGGAGTAATCCACCTCTGCTGGGAAATAATGGATGGTCTCTGTGCTTATTTCTGCTTGTTCTGCTTGAGAATGGGACAAAAGCTTAATTCTGTAAAAGTGACTGTGGAATGCTAGGGCAGTATTTACAGTCCCAGAATGCAATATAAATCTCTTCCCTTTTCCTTGTCCTACTTCTTCACCATTGGAAGATGGATATCATTTTAGTGGAAAACATTTCAGTGATGTATTTCAGCTACAATTGTGTATTTTGAGTCAGCAAACATAAATTCTGTGGCAAAGTCTGCCTTTTTAGATCACATAACGACACATCTCAAGCCATTAGCGGTTATTCCATGTTCTAGACCAATGACAGTTACTTGAGTGTTTTGAAGAACTCGATAATAATTAAGCCCTATTCTGGGTGGATTAGTTTATCGGGG
Source organism: Pygocentrus nattereri (assembly GCF_015220715.1). Classification (NCBI taxonomy): domain Eukaryota; kingdom Metazoa; phylum Chordata; class Actinopteri; order Characiformes; family Serrasalmidae; genus Pygocentrus; species Pygocentrus nattereri. The sequence goes on from NC_051226.1 coordinate 11,361,373, forward strand.
GTATCTGTAATAGATTTTAATGCATGAAGAAACTATCATATCTGGACAGCACTTACATTTTTACAGGGTAAGCTGGTTTCTACTAGGTAGTAATTTCTAAAAACCTGGATGGTTGCATAACACTATTCAGAAAACTAAAGTTTCTGACGATACTGTGCAAGCATAGCTGCTATTATACTCGTCCCTTTAATCAGCCTGTCAGGTCTCACTTTTCAGCTGTTCTACCATTCAGACAGTAAATGATTTAGAGGCTCCAAAGCATCTATTGTTTCTTTGATTTGGGAAGCATTTTGACAATAAAAAGAAAATATTTACTAAAATGCTTACTAAAAGTTACTAAATATTCTGTTGACTGGATGAACAAAAGAAATATAATGTACACGATTCACAGAACATATTTATGATTAAAACTACAAATTTAGACAAAAGGTGACAAGTCTCCCTCTACATGGTATGAATGTAATCCTGCTGGAATTCACCTCATTTTTAAAATGTACCTGTAAACCGATTTTTTTTTTACACATGTATTCCATTCCTATCCAATCCTGAGCAGGGAAATACTACAATAATAATAAACCCACACCTACCATGACTTTTATTCAATATTTTACAAGATTTGCAGACCTAATTATGCTCACTTTGTAATGAAACGCACAGTTCATACAGGTTCTTTAGGTACTGACAATATCCCAACTAGGCTCAGAAAAGCATGCTGTGACATAATTTATCATGATAAAGGTAAAATATCATATTGCCCACCCTAGTTGTAATATTAACATATCAAACATGAGTTATTCAGCGTGTGAATTGTCAGTCCTTTAGGACAGCTGTTTTTCAGTGTTCAGCGTCTTTCACAAATCACTAGTACTACCTTCCATCTCATTCACTACCATTACAGAGCTTGAAACAGAGAAAAATCAATCATGATATTCAAAGTGCTGCATTGGGAGTAGATAGCTTGTGGACCACCAAGGTTCACCTGAAGCAAATCCCAGACCAGTTTTCCGGAGGAACCGTTCCTAGCTTCTGGGACGTGTTCAGATGTGATGAAATCTCAGAGCAAAGTGCTTAAAAAGTTTTTATCTGTCAGTATCACTAAAAATAAAAATCATTATTGTTGAGTGCCGCTGATATGGCTATACTGTTACAGATCATGTATCACTCATCTCTAAGACACAGTGACTTACAGCTCTACACATACAATAAATAACCAACAATGCATCACAAACTGCCCTGCATGGAGCAAAATATACAGCTTGTCTGTTTCCTTTCAATGTGATAAATAAATTAAACAGTAGCAGCAACAAATGTCCCCTCGCTGGGCGGAGTGGGTGGGGTGCAGGCTCGCCCACGCAATCAGGAGCCGGAGAACTGAAGGTGAGCATGAGTCACTCACTACATTATCAGCGCTTGTTTCAGCAGCAATGTCAGAGTCAAAGACAGATCCTCCTTTTATCCGGAGGCCCTCTTCATCACAACACGTGGCGGGGAGATGGAAAATGACTAACGGCCTATTGTGTAATTAATGAGGACAGTGTTGATTTCCGCAGATAATTTAGCACGCTCACGAGCGTTTGACTCCTGATCTCCATTTACCCTCGCTCTGTCTCCTTTATAGGCTCTGTAATGTGGGCGGGGTGAGTTAACCTTGGGTGAATACACATGTATACACGCTCACACACACCCCTCATATGTGTGTATGGTGTGCGTTGACATTCGTTCATTTACACGCATTCTTGTAAACAACGTAGTAGAACAAATGCAGCCATGGCAACAGTTTTTAATGACGCGGTGTGCTAAATGCAACAGATGAGCTTAAAACTGGAGTGTATGCAACCTGTTAAATGGGCTTTACTACTAAAAACTAGTTTGCTAGTTAAGTTATTTCTGTAGCTTAGCATTAGCATTGTATCCATCTGCCTCTTCAGATTCACAGATATTAATATAAATGGTTTTATATTGTTTTAATAACCATCACTACAGTACAATCACTAGGAATCCCTGGTCTGATAGCTTAGCCACTGATTTATAGGTTAACCATATTAGCATTAGCATAACTCCTTTGTTGTCAAACAAAACTGTAAACAGTGATATCTGTATTCAGCACTAAATGGACACCAGTCACAGGTTCTTGCCCCTTTCAGCTGGAGAATAGAAGCCAAACTGAGATAAAGTATCTACAAAGCCAAGCAGCTACCATGCTAACTTTAGCATTTAGCTTATCATCCTCCTCGTCTGAGGAGTGATTTCTATTGTTTGAGTAATATAATCTCCATAGTAACGATGCTTTAAAAACTGTAATGCTAGCAATCAGCATTTACCAGCTAATGGCTTGCTCACCTGGGGGTTTTACATTTCATGGTAAAACTTTGCCTTTACTGGAATTCTATGAAGCTGCTCTGTGACATCAGTTGTAAAAAGCGTTATACAAATAAATTTGATTTGATTTGATTAATGGAAGCAAAACATACAGCCCACTCCCAAAAATACACTCCAAGACTATGGTTGTTTTTGATCATCAGAACAGGATTTTCCTAGTCTTTAAACCAGAGAATCTGAGTCTGATGCAGCACTGAATGTTCTTGTAAAGATAGTTTAATAGTTCAATAACAACGATGATGAGTAGAGTGTGTACTTCATCACTTCGACTTTCAGCCAAAAACAGCCTCATCTCAGTCTCCGTGGTTTGTCAGCTGAAGATGAGCAGAGGAAAAATAGGTTTGCACAATTAAAAAATAAACTTTGTCATACGCAGAAAAAGAACCTCTGTGTCAGCATTTCAGCACAGCAGGCTTCTGTTACACTATGTGCAGTTTGTGCTTTAAAGTTGGTGCTGCAGCCGCTTTCAGTGGAACAGTTTTCATTTTCTCCCTCAAAAACTGTCAGCATCTGAGAGATTGAGTGCTCAGCAAGGAGTAGATGTTTGTTTCCTCGAGCTGGTGCTTGTGGAAAACATCTACAGTGGCACTACAGACCATGACGACCTGACATGCCCCCTGCAGAAATGTGTGTGTGTTTAGCTTTTTGCCGTCTAGTGTATTGTTAGCAAGCTGTTTTAACATCTCCAACTAACATGGCCTATCTAGCATTTTGGATATAGTTATTTTCACCTATCCTTTGATTTATCTCTCAGAAGAAGTTAGCTGTTAATGTACTCTAATAGCTGTGAAGGAATTTTTCCACTAAGCATTTTTATCCTTTATTTAGTTTGAACTCCTACATTGTTGTGTGTTTGGTTCTCCAGCAGTTCTGGATACAACCACTTACAATGTAAATGTAAATGTAATGTAACCTCAAATTTTTATCTTGGCAACTACTGTATGACAAAGATAAGGTGACACACTTTTCTGTGGTGAGCTGAAGTGATACAAACGCCTGTATTTCTGAGGTTAGTAACTGTTCATAAGGCACCAGTGGAATTGTTTTAGCCAATCTTTACACACTTCCATTGAATTCCATGTGAAATGGGCCAAGAACGATTGTGTTTCTAACTTTGCTGCTTTAGCTTTGCATTGGAGCTCCAAGGCTAAAATAGCTATAATTAATGGAAGCTTATGCACTTACTTAGCACTGTACAAACTGCATGTCTAAATCACAACATACAGTCAGGTCCACAAATATTTGGACGTGAACATTTAGTTGTCTATTGAAACTGAAAGTCAGCACTTTGGGCTCATTTTCTTTATTTAATTTCAGCTTCACTATGCTGTGGTAGACAGCTGAAATAACTTTGTTGACGTCCAAAAAATTATGGACCCAACTATACTTTTCTCAGTCCATTCTGACACAGTTTGAGGTAAGTCTGATAATTTAAGCATCTTCATTTGCTTATTGTTAACCTGTTGGCTTTAGGCTTCCATTATTTTTATTTACTTTGGCCTCATAGCTCCAGTGCAAAGCCAATCAATAAACTATATAGACACCAAATAAATAGCGTGATTGTCTGATTGACTACATTTGAGGCAAGAGGAAATTACTTTTTTGATGAACTGTTCCTTTAAGAATTGCAGTACCTCTAACTCTTTCTGCTGCCTGACAGATGCCATCAAAATGCAAATGAAGACCTGCCTCCAGACCATGTGTCCAAATTTTACATTCTCCACTGAAAGCGCTTCTCCTGCACACTACACATTGTTCTGTAAGGGTACTAATCTGGAGTGGCTAGATGAGTGGGTCTCATCTGGTGCTGAGCTAATGCTATGCAGATTACTGCTGGCTATGGAATTAGGGTCTGGGATAAAGGTTTGTGATTATATGCTCATTAGGAAGGTCATATGGAAGTCTTTACTCATGTGTCTAGAGTATGTATGTGTGTGTATGAGAGAGAGGGGCAATGGAAAATCAGGTATTGCTAACATGCTCGCCTTCTGTGCTGCCTCTCTCAGCACTAAGCAAATGCTACAGTGCTTCAGATGACATTTAGTTTGTCTGAAATAAATGTGTGTACGTTTAAACAGGGACGCTATTGTGGCACTTTGAGCACGTTACTAGTGATGCATTGAAATGAAAATTCCTGGCTGAAACTGGAACTAAAATGAAAGACACACTTGGCCAAGATATAATGATAATAGTTATTACAGTATATAGGCTACTGTATGTACCAAAATCCAATGCTCTCAACAACATAGAAACACTTAATTATTCTTTAGTTATATTATAATTTTTGCAGTGTTTTTTTTTTTTATCATTTTACATCCTGTGGCTAAAGATAATGAGCTAACAGGATCTTTCCTTTCTGCTTCTGTAGTTTTGCTGTGTTCTGAGCTTTGAGCGTGTAATGTTTTCAGGTGGTGTCTCACCTGTAGTGAAGTCTTTGAGAATTGTGTCTTCTCTTTATAGTTGGGATGTACAGAGATTATTTCCCACTGTTTATCTCCTGCCACTTAAACTGTTTGAATGCATTGAACTGACTTGCATGGCAGAGCAAAAGAAAACAGTTTTATTCACAATTTCCTGTTTTCATAATCACTCACATGCACTGTTGTAGATTTTAATACCCACTTCTTTACCACTTTGTTGCGTCTCTTAGTTATGTGTTTTCCAAAAGTTACATCATGTGTTTCCAAAAGATGCCCTGACTATTCTGTTTATTTCATTTTGATTACACATTTGATGTACTTGACTAATTTGCATTGGTATTGTCAAAGCATAGCAACAAGCAACAATTGCAATTTGCACATTTTTGTATAATTTGAAAAAAAATCCAGCTGCCTTTTACATTGTGTACAATCATTCACGGTTATTCACAATAAACATCATACAACCATTAGGAATTCCTCCCACAGTGATAAAGCAATCCTGACTGCTACAATGGTGTTTTCCTGGAATACCTCACTTCATAGTCTACTGCGGTAGTAAGCTTACAATTTTCCCTTTGACTAGAAAAGGGGTCGGCAATATCCGACTCTTTTACTGCCCTGTTGCTGCTCCGCAGCAGAATTAGATTTTTAGGTAAAAAGAATCCTCCTTTGTAGTCAAATAAAGCTCTGCTGATCATTCATCACAGTTTTAACAATAAATGGTCTTAAACGCTGGAGCTAATGTGTAACTGCTAACTCACCCTTTAACCCTGAAGACTGGCATGCAGGCTGCTGGTTACTATAGCAACACAGACAGCATTTTATTATTTTTTATATTTACTTACCATCAAACACTAAGTGTATCTTTAATGCATATGGAACTTAGATTTTTTTTTTTCTTTCTTCTATAATGTTACCATTTTTAAGATGCAGTTTTGTTATATCAGTGATATCTGAAAAAAATTATATATATATGTATACATACATACATTACTGTGTGCAAGTTTTAGGCATCTATGCAAATTTTTAAACAATTGACCTCAGCAGTGAGTTTATCACTTATCACAGTATACATTAAGTAAAAAAGTAACAAGAATTTATTCCATATTGTTCCTTGACACACACACACACATATATATATATATTTGAACTAGTGAAGTTCCTTTGATGAGTGACATCTTCAGGATTAGACCAAATGTCCAGTCGCCTTGACTCACTACTTTTAGACTCAAAAGACTCTTTACATTGAGCCCACACATATAGCTGCCCCATTATTCCTCTCTTTCTGTCCCTCCAGCTCTGCTCCTGTCTCACTCACCCCTACGGTGCATGTGAACCAGAGGTCTGCAGTCACTGCAGTTTTCTATTGCCCATTATTGGTAAAACACTCACAGAGAATTAAATCGCCTATGAGATGAGAGTTTAGAAATCTAAAACAAGACTTCACGCTGTTCCAAGGCTGAACGTCTCAGATGTTTGCCAATTACTGTGGGAATAAATATTTAATCACTTGTTGCTCTTTTTTTTTTTTGCATTTATTTATATATTTTTTGCACATCCAGCGTTTGTTTTTTGCTCCTAATGAGAGGACCCTGTGCTCAAAGGTGGAGTCAAATGAGTCATAGTCGGTGCCAATCAAGCCTCTGCGCTGATGCTAAACATCTATTTACATCTGAGAATATTCCACTCAGCCGACATTCAGCTAGAGATAATGTGCACTGAGAGGGTCTCTCATCCCTTGTGCACAGTGCAGCAAGGACTGTACAGTTAAATGACTCTGTAAGAGGAGCATTCATTAACTCCCCAAGTCATTATTAATGAGAGAAGCACCGGTGTTTTGCTATATGCTAATGAAGTGCTTTGGCACAAGGCTAGCAACAGCATCAGCTCCAAACACCTACAGCTGCAGAGCTGACCTCGGTGAAGCTGCTGTTAGAAAGTGTTATAACCACAGACTGTATTGCCTGGAGCTATTCTCAGTTGGCTGTGGAGAGTAATGGTTATTGCTTACTTTGTAAATGTCATCAATGACTATGTACTGTATCAAGATCACATGGATGTGCTGAACAGGCTGATGCATGCTCCGCCCACAAACACCATCTTTTGTAGCAAGTGTTGCTACATTGGACAAGCTTTATCCTGGGGTTTCAGTCACTTGATTTTTCTGTTGTGGCCCCCGTATTTAGGACAGAATTTCTGGCTTTGCTGCTCCGCACAAACATAGCTAGAGGTGAAAGAAGGGAAGGAAGAGAAAGAACTTGGAAGAGAGAAAACATTACCTTGACAAAGTCAATAAAATAGGCTGCGATCCGTGTACAGTTTCCCCCAAACTCCTGGTCCCACTTACGAAACTGGACCCAAAACTACTACACTACTTTCTTTAATTTAAGTCTCTGGACAATGAGATCAACATCAGGATCTGTAAAGCTTGTTGAGCTTTTGTCTACTTGAATTTACATATGCTGAAAAAGCATAAAATCTGGCTGACCACCAAGCTCTTAATATGCCCACTGGACTTCTTTATAGTTGTGAAATCTGGACCTTGTACAGTAAACATCTTAAGTTACATCAGCAGTTTAACATGCATAACCTGTGTTCAATATTGGGCATGTGATGGCAAGATAGAATCACAAATCTAAATCTGGACCTCCTTGACAGTGCAAAGACTATGAGCACTGAAGCGATAATAAGGGGTATGGAAGAATATAGGATTCAAAAGCAGGTGCTCTTTTGCAACCTCATGTTAGGCTGTCTAGAGCAAGGAAGGCCTTATAAATGATACGTTGTGCAAAGACTGCACAAGAGCTGGTGATACATACACAGGTATCCAGGTACCCAAAGAACTGGAAAAATGGGCACGATTGTGTCAAGAGGTGAGCCTTGATAGAGTAAGCACACAGGAACTTTGAGGAAGGCAGCTGCAACAATAGCATTCAATATAATAGAACTAAGATGCTGCACTCACTCCTGCTGCAAATGTCAATGCAGTTCCAGAATTTGACTATACAAGGCAGCCGCATTAGAAATCACAGAGTACTGTGAGTATTTTGGTGATGTAGTCAGACTAACAGTTGCATGATGGCCAATACTTTGTCATTTCCAATCTGCCTAGTTTTGATTAGCTTCATCAACAAAGTCCAGCTCAGTACCGTGGCATTTTAAGCTGGTAACTATTGTGTAGTGAATCTTATTGTTGAATGACTGTTATTTAATGATTCTAAACTGCAAGCTCAATTTATGACACTGAATGAGATTTTTTTTTCAATGTTCTGTTAAACTTTTCTGGAGAGCCCTGCTCGTGACATCCAATAAAAATAAAAATAATGTGTGGTCATGCTCAAGTTAGTTTAAGGGGGCAAAATAAATTGCTGAGGGAGCACAGCGATCTCCACAAATAGATTTTATCAGCTTATGATATGGTCAGTAAACTCTTTGTTAATTCAAACTGATGGGTGTAAGGTAAGCTAAATTTTGCTTTTTTGTCCCCCAGTTTCATTTGGTGCCATTATGACTGGGAGTCATGCAGGTCCAGTGGATGTAGATATAAAAAATCGAGTTGTAATTAACAGCTTTCCCGAAAATGAAGCAGGCTGAAAACATAGCAAGCAGCTATATTTGACTCATATCAACTAAAAGGTCTATACACTTAACTCAGCTAAGAAATACACGTAATTCCCATGAGGGCAGTTTGAAGACTAGGTTATCTTTCAGGACAAAATAGAAGTGCAAAGCTCTGGGGACACAATATTCCAACTGAGGGGGCATTGCCCCCTCATACCTCCAGTGCCACCAGGCCTGCGTCAGTTCTTAGCTGTTTAACTGCTTGACCTTTCTTGTGCAATGCTCCTTGTACCCTGCTGAGGTTGAACGTGTTGGATTTAGCGCTGCAGTGCATTCATATCAGTATGTTAGACAACACTATCTGGCCTTGGACCCACTGTAAGAACAAGATACAGGTCTCCAGCGCCACGCTACTGTTCCCTTGTTGTCAGCCATGTCCTGAAAATGTGCGGAACATTTTTCTAGATCACCCCTGTAAGCCTGCCTGTCCTAGTGGCCTGTCTAAGGGTGACTGGCTCCATTTAATTAAAAACTTGCACACACTGCGAAGCACGCGAGCCCCTGACCACGCGGCAGCTTGCATAAATAATTCACCAGCCGAGGTACGGTTTTGGGCTTTCAGTAATGAGCTCAAAGCTAGCCGCAGGGAGCTAAACAAACCCGCCCAAGCGCCTCCTCAGAGGGGCCCAACCTTGGCATGCGTGCCGCAGGATTCCAAATGTTTGCCCCACTGTGTGATCCTTGCGAAACCCCTGTTACCTGCAATGGACAATAAAGTCCTCATTCTTATGGAAAACCTGGAGAAAAAGAAAATTCAGAACTCACTGGCGAGTACAGCTGCAGTCTCAACTTTAACGCAAGAAGCTCATTAAAGAGCCAGCCACACAATGTCCCTTCTGCTGGCAATTTGGTCCAAGCTAAAATCCTAGCCGGAGGTAAAACCACCATCTAATGAATGAAACATTTTCTCCAGTAGATGCAAATTTGCCTCTAAGCACTGCCAACTTTTTTAGACCTAAACACATGACAGAGTATTGTCCCTGAAGAGGAGAAACTGTAGCCTTTGTGAGACTACACCCATCTAATTATGATTTGCACAGTAATGAATGAATGTAAAAGTATCTACACACACGTCTCTAATGCCAGTTGGACATCAAATGAGATTTCAAAAAGATTACCCAAGTGATTCATCATTGTGTATTGCTGTTACCATTCAAAGCTGATTCTTTGTCAGAGGTGCAATTATCAATCATGCCATCACATAATTTCCAGATTTAAAAGGATGGGGTGAGAAAGAAAAAAAATGAAAGAGGGATAGATCATCAGAAAAGGAGAAGGGGAGAAAAAAAAATCTGTCAAGGGTATTATGGAAGCGGCTCAAAAAAGAGAACCATACATCAAAGCGACGGACAGCCATTTGTTAGAGCAGAATAATAGCTGTGATATGTGTCGGCCCCTGTGACCTGGGGAAACAATAAAGCAGGTTTGGAGCTGCCTAAGAGCAATGACCTTGTGTCGCTGAATCCCTGCCCAAAAAGAAAAAAGAGACGGAAGGAGGAGAAACAATTACAATCTATATAAAGTCTGATCCTGTCCTCCACAGCTCACTGGGGAGAAAGAAGATTGCTGTCTGGTTCCCTTTAGAAAACCTCTGTTTCATCAGACACTGAGCATGGAAGCTGCTATGTTAGACTGCGACTTCCACTACAGTCCCACTGCCTGTACAGCAGTTCCCAAAATACAGGACTACCACTCTTTGTTTTTCCTCCGAGTCAACTACATTTTCTCTCAGGCTTGAAAAGCTTTTATTGGTTTAGCCTTAAGTAAAAAATGCCTTAAAGCCTGAACACACAGCTAAAGCATTGAATGTGTGTAAGCAGCTGTGGAACAAATAATTAGTCATAGCAATAATTAGTAACAATTATGAATGAAGAAGTGGGGAAAATATTAAAAAAACAGTAAAGGTAAAAGTAAACAGAACAGAAACTACTAAACCTTCATGTTTCAGTTCTTTCTGTTTTGTTAGTTGTTCATATTAAATGCAGAACCTTTTGACTCAAGAAGTACAAAAAAAGTAGAAAGTACAAAAATGTTGCATTGTTGTACTGAAATAGTAGCTTTACTGCTGCACACAGGTTTTAGTTATTATGCATTATTACAGGAATCTCAATGCAAGGCAAGGCAGTATATATCTTGAGTTAGACATTTAGTCACAACCAATAAATGTGCTCTGCAAAGAATGGTATCTTGTCATGTAAAATGATCTTAAATCAAGTCAATAAATCTATTATTTCTCCTGCTGATTGTTGTAAGCTTATTATTTGACTTATTTCCAAATATTAAGTGATTTTATTAAGTAAATTTATATGAGTATATTGGCAGGTTATTTTGCTTGTTCCAAGAAATGGGCTTGAAACCAGCCAGAGTGTCTGCCAGTATAATTTGTCTTGATAAAAATGACTTACAACAGGTAAAAATGGCTAGAAATAAGCTAGCTAATCTTACAATATCAAATATCAATATCAATATCAAGGACACAAAGCAAGGTCCATTAGGGAATGGCTGGGTGAATTTGGTGTGGAAGAACTTGACCTCATCAAACACCTTTGGGTGAACTAGAACAGAGATTGTGAGCCAGGCCCTCTCATCCAACATCAGTTTCTGACCTCACAAATGCTCTTGTGGATGAATGGGCAAAAATTCCCACAGATACACAAGGTGTTATAGCTGCAAAGGGGGGACCAGCTCCATATTAATGCCTATGGATTTAGAATGGGGCATCATAAATATCAAGAACTCAGGTACTGACCATTATATTGAACTTTAAACCAAGTATACCAGTATTTTGACAAGTTTACTTTGTGTCATTCTTTATAGCTGATGAACATTTTGATCTGTTAACCTGTGGTAGTTCATAGAGCATTTCATGGCCAAGTTGCATGGTGAAGCTTCTTGAAGTCAAAGAAAAAAAAGCAAGCCAGAAAAGCCATCTCTTATAGGACAGATTGTAAGGACAAATCAAAGAGAACCATTCGCCTGGCGCTTCAACGCGGGGACAAAAGACACCCACGCACTGCATACTTTGTGCTATCCAGATAAAGGTCTGTGGAAATGGCAGAGCGGGCCTGGTATTCACACTGTGACAGCAGGGCAAAAGGTGTGAAAGAAGTCATTGAGGTGTTTCACCCGCCACTGAATGAAGGGATAGGGGTCTTCAGGCCGAATGAAAGTAGCGCTGTGCGCAGTTCAGACGTGGCATTGCTGAGGAATGGGGAGAACGAGGAGTGCTCTCTCTCACTCTCTCCCTCTCCCTCTCTCTCCCTTTGTGGGTTGATCTTTATGTGTGCCATGGCTGAGCATAAAATCACAATGCTGTGGAGCTCCAGAGCAATAACTCAGCCCTGCAGCAGAGCCTTTCTTTTTACTTTGGGCTGGACTGCTATATAGATCTATTTGTTCACATGCTCCAGTGAGCATTGAAATGGATCTGACTTAATGGTCGGATGGCTGTCCAAAAATGTTTGATCCTATTAGAATTGCCTCGCGAGGCTGCCAAGTAGTATTGCGTCCCAATCCAGGACTGGGAGAGAGGAAAGATTACGATATTAAAACAACATGTTCGTTTGTGTTTAATTACAGGGCCACATGTGCCAGTTATCTGTGCATTAATTCGGCTTACAAGTGAGTTAGAGTAATGACCCATTTTCTATGACCATTTTCTATATGTTGTATGACCCTTTCAGACTCATGATGCCTAAGATTCCTGAAAAATGACTCTCCATGAGTTGATACAATAGAGCATATCCAAAGAATTGTTCCCATAGACCTGCTGAGATCTTTTTAAGTGAAAAATATGACTGGAGCTCCAGTGCTAATACAAAGTTATTGATCAGAAAACTTCACCCAGATAAGTCTCTGAGTAATGCTATTACTTTTGATGGTGATTATTATATACGTGAACTTGTTTTTAGGCCCCAGTCTGCATTAGAAATGTCTTGAGATTGAGGTAAGTTAGGGGTTTGCACTCGAAAGTTGGCGCAAGTTCTTGAGAAACGGGTGTAGAGTTTGTGCGGTTATTCAGCCCCTGACATGGGATATGGCTTGTAAATAATTAAGCGAGGCACAGGAATAGAGTATAAAGAAACAAAACTATCAGAGAAGAGAAAGGGCTGCCAAGATCCGGGAAGAAAGTTTGAATGCTGCTTTGAAAGTGCAGCTTTAAATTAAAGCGAGGCTATAATTGTCGTAATTAGCATACACTACTTTGTAGACAATACTTGTTTTTTGTTGGCCATAAAACGCTTAGAAAAGGGTACATTTAAGAAATACCTTGATTTCCCTGTGGAAATCACTGCACAAACATGTCTGTTCTCTTAAAGATAGTGAGAGCGGTTTAGTACTTTCAGTGTAATAGTTTATTGTCATGATTCAGCAGATGTAAAGTAATCAGTCTGTGGTGCCATTACATGGTGTCACTGAGTACGTTTCATCATCACTGGCCATCCACCGGGCTCTTACATGCACAAAGATGGATTTTTGCTGAGAGAGTGCAAGTCGTTACTGGTGAGAATGTGGCTGATGTTCTTTTTTTGATATGTTGATTAATATGGCTGCTGAACAGGTGATGGTGCCCACAGAGGTCGCAGAAATCATCAGCGAGTGGGCCAGCACGGGCAGATCAGACTTCTATCCGCACTTTGCATTTATTGCAGGCATTTGTCGGAGGCTGGAACTCGATAAATACTGTACTTCTCGCACAGCTGACAGGAAAAATGCAGGCTATGTTTACTGGCAGGAGTGAAAAGCACTGTGTGCTTAATTCCTTCACATATTCTCTTGCTGTGTTATGGCCTCATCTTCATCCCCCCAGTCTGGCCAACTCTGTCTTTCATTAGAGTTTATGTAGAGGACATTCCTTCAAAGAAACTCAGCTTTCTTAAGAATTCTACTCAGAAGATCCACCGAAATGCTCTTAAGCGCTAAAGAAGAAAAGGAAAATAGTGGCTGGTCGCTCATAGCTGTTGGACATAGGTACTCTGAATACCCCAGCCGGTTATAGCAGGTTTTTTTTTGCTTTTATACTGTAATAAAGCCTCCAAGGGTGGTTGATTTGTGGCGATTCTGTGGGTTTTAGGCATGATGCAAAGCAGAGATTCCAGTTTGATAAAATGTGTCATAAATAACACTAAGTACTTTGTTAACAGCTGTAATTAAAATTTTGCACATTTGTTGATCATCACTGCTACGATACTGCTAATTTTAGCTAACTATGGCATTCAGTCTGTATTGGATTTGCAGTGTAATGTTAACACCAAGCTAACAGCAGTATATATTTAGTTTGGAGCTTGTTAGACATGCATATAATTATATTTTCTATTTACCTATTGCGGTTTTGAAGTAAATCCTTCACTTCAACTTAAAGCCTAACTGCAGGTTTTATTCGGGGGGGCCTGATGTTATTATTTTATTTTATTTTTAAAAATCGAAATTAAATAATTGATTATTTAGTTTGGATTTTCAACTTTTTAAATATATTTAAGATGCAATTTAGTCCTCGCTGATGAAGGACTAGAAGATGACTAACTTAAACTCCACAGCAACAGATGAGCTTCCATCTCTGACTTTACAACTACAAGGTGGACCAACAATGTGCATCTAACAGAGTGGACAGTGAGTGGACACAGTGTTTAAAAACTCCAGCAGCACTGCTGTGTCTGATTCACTCAGACCAGCCCAACACACACTAACACACCATGTCAGTGTTACTGCAGTGCTGAAAATGATCCACCACCCAAATAATACCTGCTCTGTGGTGGTCCTGTGGGGGTCCTGAACATAAAAGGACAGGGTGAAAGGGGGCTAACAAAGTATACAGAGAAACAGATGGACTACAGTCTGTAATTGTAGCACTACACAATGCAGCTATATAGTAAGTGGAGCTGATAAAATGGACAGTGAGTATAGAAACAAGGAGGTGGTGTCAGTGTGATGGCTGATCAGTGTGGAAACCAAATCATTTCTGATAAGTTTTAATATTTATTTATTTGATTCTCATAACTCACAAATTACCTTGAAATATTGTTTTGCTTGTCTATGTCCTGTTTGAAATAATCGAGTAGTTATTTACTATCTTGCCACTTTGTGATCCATAAACTTTTCTCAAGGCTTAGTATTAAGTATTAAGCTCAGTATTAATAATTCGACCCTATGATAAAGCTGCAAAGACATATCTTCGTACTTATTACACTTAAATATAATACATTTATGAAAATATGAGCAGTGCTTCACTTCACTTCAAGTTCATCCTTAATAATTCAAATCGTAGCACGAATGGTAACATAATTCAAATGCACAAGAAACAATTATTAACCATCATGAACAAACTATTAGATCATTATTAAGTTGCTATTTATAGGGGCCTGCTAAGATGGTACTGAAATGTCAATAATACATAGTGTACATTAGTTCTTTCATGTGAGCAGCGGATGTTAATTGAAGTGACTGAGCCTCATATTTATTATTACCTTGAACCATTTGAAATGTAACTAAAGTGACGAAGCTTTTGTTCAGCTGTCTTTGAAACACTGGAGTGCAGTTGTGTTCTTTGTTTTTCTGGCGGGCTTTTACGAAGAGACAAGGTTAGAGTCGCACAGTACTTTAAGCCGGATATTCCTCCTTGTCTTATGAGATGAAACACCTTGATATTGAGCGCAATATTAACACACCATCTGGAGGGTGGCATCCTTTGTGGCGTGGTTGGGGCTTTCGCTGTCTGACTTGTTGACTAATATTTCTCCAAAGAAAAATATAGAGCAGAGGCAGAGAGATGTGAAGGACGTGTGGGAGGTGGATGCATCAGGGATGAGGAGGGGGGATTGCAGGAGGAGGAGGCGTCTGTGCCTTCAATCTGAAAACCTCTGGCAACACGTGCGGCAAATAAATTCATCACCCAGCAAGGATGTCTTGTTCTGACACTAATTTTAGGACCAGAGCAGTGGGTAATGAACATATTCTATGACAAATGGAGAATGTTCGCATCTGAAGCATTTGTTGGGCCTATTTGCATTCTCCAGATCACCTCGACAACACCTGGTGTCTGGGGGTATGAGGATGCTGCCGAAGGAATGTCTCTGAATAGCACACCATCAGACTGTTTCTTGATGACAGTGCTATTGTTTCATTCCTCTTGTTTTGATTGATCTTTATTTAATGCTGGGGCCTACAGTAGAGCGCAGTGGGTTTCAGGTCTTTTTCAGCAGAATTTTGAAAACAGTTCTGGAATAAACCTGCAAGTAAATATATATATATAAGTTATCAGCATCTTAATATACAGTGTTTTTGTCCAAAGATATCAACACTTTACTTCTAGTTAATTGAATTCAATTTTAGGGTACACCCATTGCTGATAAACACTCCTGGGAAAAAATGGGCCAAAATGGCAAAACATTGTCTAAACAATGAATTATTAAGCAAACAAATAACTGAATATAGGATAGTTTTCCCTAAATAATGATCAATTTGCAGACAACCTTTTATAGAAAAAAAGAGTCAGTATTTTTCCACTCAGCACTGATGGCTCAAACAGTTGAAAAACATTGTGTTTAATCTGAGACTAAATATTCTGTCTAGGGTTTAAGACTGGACTTTAGCCAGGCCAAACCATCAGTAAAAACATTATATTTTAGGCTTGGCCTATTTTTTTGCCCAGCAGTGTAGGTGTTCAATTGTACACACAAAGCTTGCGTAATCTTTACAGAAAAGCCCTGAACTGAATGTTCTGTAACAGCAAACATGAGCCTAAGGTCACCAAGCACTGGCTAAAGGGTAAAGCGTGAATTTGTGAAGCAGTGGAACTGCGTGAATGACAGGTCACTGTCCAGTACCTTTGGGATGAGTTGGAGTGGTGTTTGTGATCCCAAACTAATCATCCAACGTCAGTACCTGGCATTACTAGTGCTGGTGTGGCTGTAATCACATCCTCACAGCAATGGGGGCAGTCGTGGGCTGGAAGTTAGGGAACTGGCCCTGTAACCGGAAGCCAGTTCGTTTCCCTATGCTGACAGTCCATGACTGAGGTGTCCTTGAGCACCTAACCCTCAATTGCTCCCCAGGCGCCGTGGAGAGTGCTGCCCACCACTCCGGGCAAGTGTGCCCATAACCCTCTAGTGTGTGTGTATTCACTAGTGTGTATGTGGTGTTTCACTTCATGGATGGGTTAAATGCGGAGGTGGAATTTCCCCGTTTGTGGGATTAAAAAAAGTATCACTTAACTTAATGTTCCGACATTTAGAGTAAGGCCTTCCCCAAAGAGTTAAGGCTGCTGCAGCAATAGGGGCAAAGTCTCTATTAATACCCTTGACTTTATAGGAATTGGATGAGCAGGTGTCTACAAACTTTTGGACATATAATTATACCTTGAAATAAGCTTAGGTCAGGTGATTATACTGACCCACCTTTGAGAACTTTAACCTATGATTCAAGGTCATGGCTGTTTCTTTGTAAGTAATTTCGGAATAAATTTGGAATACATCAAAATGTATATATTCAAAAATCCCAAAAAAGACAAACTTTTTTATAATCATCAACACAAGTACAGCAATAAATTGAAAGTGGCTGTGGTTTGATGTTAGCGCACATGACCAGAGGACCTCTCATTTCGTGGCTTCAAATTAGCTTAAGTTTGTCTGGTCTGGTCACAGAGAACTGAAACAAGAGGACTACACAAAAATGCTACAAATAATTCTATGAGGGATAGTACATATCTATATATATATATATATATATATATATATATATATATATATATATATATATATATATATATAATGTATGGCTTAAGGAGCCTTTGTGTAATGTAAGATTCTAGACAAGTGTAGGGTTTTTCCTAGAGGCTTTACATTATGCAGAGGTTCTTGAAACTTTAAAATGGTTATTCACACTCAGAAGTGGTACTCCTATGGCAATGTGCAAACTCTTTTTTTGGCACAAGTGTTTATGTATACATGCTATGGCAAAGGATGTACATCATTGTCCCTTGTCACTTTAAACAGTCCCATGCATTTAAAATTGAACCACACAAACTACAACCGGCTATTTGCTTTATAACATTCCACAGCATGAGAAAAAGCTGTTGACCACATCCCAGTCCACCAGGTTTCCAAAGCAATGCCAAAGTAAAGCTAAATAAGTGCTGTCTTCCCCAAAAAGCAGTTTTAGTGCAGTCTATAGCTGCATGGACTTCGCTCTGGCCAAAACCCGTATTAACCCTTGGCCTCCTACAGCCAGGGGACAAGCCCATTTCCACCTTTGGAGTCTCCCCAGAATCTGGTCTCTCAGCCTTTCTTCTGCATATATACAATACTGTGTGAAAGTTTTAGGCATCTAAGCAAATTTTTAAAACAATTTACCTCAGCAGTTTATCACAATATACATTAAAATAAAGTCATATTCATAATTCAAATAAACATAAAAAGTAACCAGAATTTCTTGGGTCCATGTTTTTCCTTGACACCTTCACAGCCGCCACAGAGACTTGTTAATATCATCAGTTACATCATGAGTACAATTTACTGAAGCACTGATTGGTCAAACCAGGAGTTGCTTTTTAACTGCATATAATACTGGGCTTCTTCAAGGAGAGGCTTGAAAATGAAACAAACACACTAACATCCAGAAAATCACTATTTATTATCATTATTAATTAATATTCTATAAATGTTGTTTATTCAAATATTAACACTTTTCTCAGCAAATAAACACATACTACACAAATAAATAGATTTTGAAAATGTGTCTTGGGTGCCTAAGACTTTTGCACAGTACTGTACATCTGTCCCAAAAAAAACCCTAAAAAACTTACTTTACTTTAAACCCCTCCAGGTTCCAGGAGCACTGCTGAGGGAGCAGAGGTGGACTGTCCTGAAAGCCTCTGTCCTAATAACAATGCTGTACTTTTATTCCAGTTTATCTGTGCTGATGTGGCTTCCTGGAATATTTCAAGGATTTTTAAAGGATGTACATATATATAATAAGGCAGTGCCTAATAGTAAGAATGTTCTAAGGTTTACAAGCATTCATTCAATGAAATAATCCACCTTATTCTGTCATAACAACATGTCTACAAAGGTAAAATAAAAGTATTTGAATTATGCTGAGGCCATCCAATCCATTCCCAGGAAAACATCCTTCAAAAGGCAGCTCTGGAGTATGAGGTTGCCACCAGAACAGTGACACTGGGTAACATACCATCAGACGGTTTCTCAATGACAATGCTATCATCTCACGCCCCTTGTTTCGATTCGGTGTTCTTTATTTAATGTTGGAGCCAACAGTTCAGTTTAGCTCAGGCCTTACAGAAAGGCATCTAAGAATAAGTCTACTGGTAGAGTACAGTAAGTTATGCAGCATATGCCCTTGGGTGTCTTCAGGGGTCACTAAAAGGTCTGTTTGAGAGCCATTGTTCTTTGTGAGCTGCTGTTGAAGGTACAGGCCTGCTCAGACTAGCTGTCTGTGGCATGATGAATAGCTAAGCCTGCAAAGTGTGTGGCATACAGCTGAGGACAAGAAGAAGAGCAATACTTTGAACCTCTGTTTTTTCTCCCCCCCTTAATCAATATTACTCTCCTTCAGGCAGAGCTTAACAGTGCTTCGTGAAAGTCTTACCAATGCAAGCGCAAATAGAAATGTCATTCTCGCAGGCAGGTGTTTTTGTCACATGTTAACATTTTATCACTGATGCCATCTTGACAGTTTCCTGTGGCAATGCTCTGATAATGGTTATTAACACAAAAACACACAAAAAATCCATATTCCACAACTTGTTGTTTGTCAGTTTGACAGTTCCTGTGCATTAACGACGGCATCAGCCCGCGGGATGAGAAGCAATTACTCTGAGACTCTCAATTAATGAGCTCCCCAAAACTGTTGTCATTATTATTATAGAGCCTTATCAAACATTTCCAGGGCTCTCTCTTTCCCTCTCTGGAACAGAAACCATGTGTGTTTTGAGCAATGGATCCATTAGCATCCTCAGTCCATCCAAGGAAAATTATTTTGGCATTTTTCTGCAGAAGCCTTCACTTTGTGTTGGAAACCCATTTATTCGGCACATAATAAAATTTTCCAGCACCCTGGAGTGCCAAAAAATGGTGTTTGTGGTCCAGCAATATGGGCTAAAGGATGAGGCTTTCTTTTCAAAACATCAGACCAGGCTTTCATCTGTTTATCGGTGGCTACGCAATTCAAAATATGAGATAAAATATGCACAGTGAAGCTGGCCTGCATACTAAACATGAATTAGCTTTTGTTCAGTCCATTATTAGATTAGGAAAAGTAAAGCATCTCAATGAGGAGGTCACTATCTGCTTTCAAAGTTATTTACATTTTTAACTAATATTCATTCTTCTTTCTCCCTCTGGTTCTCTTGCTTTTGCAGATTATTGTCTGACACCAAACGTCTATCATTATTATAGGTGACTGTACATGCAAATGGGTATATATGTATCTGTACGTATCTCCTTGTATCTACATGCCTTGTCCATATATATATATATATATATATATATATATATATATATACACACACACACACACACACACACACACACGCTCACCGGACACTTTCTGAGGTACAGCTGTTCACTTGCTTGTTAACACAAACAGCCAATCACATGGCTGCAATGCAACTCGATGCATTTAAGCATGACTTTGAACATGGCAGGGTTGTTGGTGCCAAACGGGCTGGTCTGAGTATTTCAGAAACTGCTGATCTACTGGGATTTTCATGCACAACCATTCAAGGGTTTAGTGTGAGTGGCAGTTGTGTGGACGAAAATGCTTTGTTGATGTGAGAGGTCAGAGGAGAATGGGCAGACTGGTTCAAGATGATAGAAAGGCAACAGTAACTCATATAACCACTTGTTACACCCAAGGAATGCAGAATACCATCTCTGAATGCACAACACATCAAACCTTGTAGAAGATGGGCTACAGCAACAGAAGACCACACCGGGTGCCACTACTGTCAGCTAAGAACAGGAAACTGAGACTACAATTCGCACAGGCTCACCGAAATTGGACAATAGAAGATTGGAAAAATGTTGCCTGGTCTGACGAGTCTAAATTTCAGCTGCGACATTCAGATGATCATGTCAGAATTTGGCGTAAACAGCATGAAAGCATGGGTCCATCCTGTGTTGTATCAACGGTTCAGGCTGGTGGTGGTGGTGTAATGGTGTGGGGGATATTTTCTTGGCACACTTTGGGCCCCTTAGTACCAATTGAGCATTGTTTAAATGCCGCAGCCTACCTGAGTATTGGAGTATTGTTGCTGCGCATGTCCATCCCTTTATGGCCGCAGTGTATCCATCTTCTGATGGCTACTTCCAGCAGGATAATGCACCATGTCACAAAGCTCATATCATCTCATGGTTTCTTGAACATGACAATGAGTTCACTGTACTCCAATGGCCTCCACAGTCACCAGATCTCAATCCAATTCGGGATGTGGTGGAACGAGAGATTCGCATCATAGATGTGCAGCCGACAAATCTGCAGCAACTGCGTGATGCTATCATGTCAATATGGACCAAAATCTCTGAGGAATGTTTCCAACACCTTGTTGAAAGTATGCCATGAAGAATTAAGGCAGTTCTGAAGACAAAAGGGGGTCCAACCTTTTATTATTTATTTATTAATAAAGTGGCCGGTGAGAGTGTGTGTGTGTGTGTGTGTGTGCGTGTGTGTGTGTGTGTGTGTGTGTGTGTGTATATACATGTATATATATAAAATATCAACATCATTGAATGTGTTTGGGATTACTTGTGAGAAGCAGAATATTCAATCAACTGAAATATGCATGTATTCTCAAAATATTCACTCTTTTCAATAGGAAGATCATACTTTCAGATTCAAAAATAATGAATCTCGGTCATTCACCTCTACCTCTGTCTGCATCTGCTGCATTTATTACTGTCCAAACAAAGTGCTCCTCATGTGGCCTTTGTCAAGGTCCAAACAACTATAACAGTTACTCCTCATGCATATGAAGAGCGAACGAGGTCTATTAGTAATTGAGCTTATTGTTGAACTGTTCTGCTTTGCACTCAGGAGGTTTTGTAATAAACATTAAGCCAAACATGGAGAATTCTGGGTTTGTTTAACAAATGTGTTGTACAGCTACAGACTAAGCAGAGGGCACATAATATACTGGAGTTTATGGAGAATTAATATTTTGTTCTAGTTCTTAGATTACATGTTCTGAAAACTACGCATCTAGTAGCAGTATGAATAGCAGACCTTGTGTTTTTCGTATTTTAACATAGATTTTCATATGTTAACATATTGTGCTTTAATTCAAAACTAAATAAAGGCGCGATGAAGCACTCTTGGAAAAAGTGCCGAAGCCAAAAAGTCTTTGCCTCCTTTAATGTTTTTGCTTGTTAGATCTTCTAGGAGCACACATGTACTGATTTGTACAGTGTCTGCTTAAACCTGGCTTAAAGGCCTGCTGTTTCTGAGAATTATGCATCCCCTCCTCAACAAAGCCTGTAACCATCTGAATCCGCCCTCATTTTTGAGCAGCCACAGATACAAATTTTATGTGACAGCTGCAACTTTTTCATTCATCCAACACCAGAAAAGACACACAGTTTCTATCAAACTGTCTTCAAATGTGTCTAGTATACCAAAGGAAATGTTGATATACAATCTATTCATCAATTGTGTTTCCTACATTCTATGATGTAAAATAAGTGCTGGAACACTTGATTATTAAGGCTGAAATTTATTTGAAATTCTAACAATAGATCAGGATCTTGCACAGTTGATTTCAGGCTGAGAATTGGTTGGTAATTAGTGATAAGCCCAGTTTTCAGCATATCTCACAAAACTGCCCAATTCTGAAATGAGACTATCCAGTAAGATAGTGTTTTCATATTGAAGCCCTTGCTACAAACATTAGCAATTCAATTTGTATGTATTTTAGAATCCTACAGTAATAATACAAGTAGCATGGCCCCAAACAGCTTCATGGAATGAATATGAAAACCAGAAAATGCTGATAACATAATCTTTCTAAACTGTACCAATGTTATGGGAATCGTTAATGCCGTCAAACGCTAGCATGAGTGTCCAAACATGAGCATGTTTCCATGGACAATGACTGGCCATCATTCACATTGTTGGATCTAACTCTAGTGGGTTAAATCTACTGCCCTTTTTGTTAAAAATCGTTCTATACAATTCTTTTCAGCCATCTAAGCAAAACACCCCGTGGCACAGCTTTTGCTGTGAGGATAGTGGTGTGTGCAGTATGCATGTTCAAACTTCTGAGCATGCAAATTTAAGCTTAATGCTTCATCTGTTGTCAAGGTTGGCTATTTTTTTGTTATAGCAGAAACATTCAAGATCTCCGTTATTGGTTAATAATGCTATGTTTTCTTCTGTGTAGCTCACCACTTAACACGAATTTAACCTTGATTAATTTTTTTATGTCTGAAGAATCCAAACCCTTACTGTACCAGAGAGACCAATCTGTTGTCTGGAGAAGTGAAGTTTATTCATTGTGTTCACAGGTACCAGATACCCACCCAGTAAGACATTGGACTGACACAGTTTTATAGCTGGACTGATGCCAAGATTAGAACCAGCTTAAACAGGACATGTAACGTGTGTGACCAACATGACCATGTAGGGGTAAAAACAAAATACGCAGCCTAAAATACAATTACAGCACATGCACAGACAATACAGAATGTATAACACAGCACCTTAGACAACAATAAATTCCTTCATATCTTACCTGCAAACTCCCAAATGCCTTTGAGCTGTAGCTATGTTGCAGCATCTCCAGCCTTTGTGACTCCCAGTACTGCTCAGTTTATAGATGAGCTAGGTCAGGGGTCAGCAACCCAACTGTTAAGAAGAGCCATTTTGTCCTTCCAAAAAAATCAAACCACCTTGGGAGCCACAACATTATATGTCCATTTTACCATTGGCTGAAAATGTCTCAGCATGTGCTCATTTGTTAGTACAGGCTAAAAAATTCTTGTTTGAATTTTCTCGTTTTACCTTGGTGCCAGAATGTAAATGCTGCAGCCTTTAAGGTGGAACAGGAAACTTCAAACAAGAAGCTGGCGAATGAGAAGCTGACTTTAGCTTTGTGACTTTTTTGTGTTTGGCAGTTTCTAATTGTAAATTAAATGTATCAGGAAAATGATCAACAATGTTCGTCTTCTTTCTCTTTGCTGTTTTAGTACCTAGGTGAGACTATTTTCTGCGTTTCTGTGACCAGCAGTCTGCGCGCCAATCTTAACGGTTAAAAGTTGGTGAATTAACTACATTAACTCCAGCATTTGGAGTGTTTATTGCTAAAACTGTGTTAGAACGATCAGCAGAGCTTTATTTTACAGCAGTGGAGGATTATTTTATTTTTACTTAAAAATCTAATTCTGATGAGGAGCCGCCACAGGACAGTAAAGGAGCCACATGTTGCTGATCCCAGAGGGGGTAAAGTTAGGGTAAAATCATCTTATCATTATAATCTAGAAGCATAGCTAGACTTTTAGAATAAGCCAGGTAAGACCCAGATATTTCATTAGGAGGGCACATGGTAAGTGTGATGTCCATCATTTCCACATAAATGAAAAATCAATTACAGTAACAAAAGTAATCTGAAAGACAAAACAGTGTTAATGTGACATATTGTAGTCATATATAAAGAAATGATGTATTTGAATAAAGTAAATAAAATGCATCACTTTTTTTCAGTGCACAACATTAACTTGTGATATAGACAGACCATAGAGCGTATTTAGTTAGGCTACAGATTATAACTGAGTCTGATGATTAGAAAGCTTTCCAGACAGCAGTGTATAAGCTAACCTACAACACATGCATGTATTATAAAAATAATAAAAAGAAATTAGCATGATGAATAATAATAGCTGACTAATTTTTGATAGTTAACTCATCTCACCACCGCATAGCCTACTTCATAATGTAGCTCACAGATCAGCACCTGCTTAAATGACCCTCATTCACTCGGCTATTTGCTGATTAAATTAGCTTATCACAGCAAGATTCACTAATTATTAAATACAGTGACATCAGGCTCTCATAACTGATTGGTAAATTTCCTGATGGAAGATTTTCACCATAAAGCATAATTGATGATGGCTAACTGATGCTTGACTCTCATTTTCCATAACTGGGGTGGCTAGAAGGGTGGCCACGCTTCATTCCAGGGTGGCACTGGCCATGTCTGGCCACCCCTTGGCTTCAACTCTGTTGCAATCATTGTTTCACTGTGTTACAGTTAGACAAAGAAAAGAGACATTGTGTTATTTGTTGGTTATTGAGACAGCATATATGTCTATTCTAACTTAATAGCATATATATATATATATATATATATATATATGTAGCTAATAGCTACATTTTGCAGGATTTTACTGACTCATAAACAATACAACTGATAGCCTATGATGTAAAAACACATTGTATGTTGTAACAGATGTAGAGAAGGTTAAATCTTTCATTTTAGGCAGAGTTTCCCTTCAGAGTTGATGATGTTTTATTTTTATCTGAATTGTTTTTATTCTGTTTCTGAGCTCTGCCAATTTGTGTTGAAGATTCTGTGATATTCTTGTCTCAACACCTTATTCTACAAAATGACTAAACTACATATTGCAGTCTCAGTGCCTACTGCTAAATCAGTGATGGAACTGTTTGGAGGGTCTGCCCATTGGTTTGGCAAGACCCTCTTAAAGGTCTCACTTTGACAGCTGTTTTTTTGCCTGGGGCATCTCTCTTTTTTTCCCTCATGTCTTTCTCTTCTCTCTCTTTCGTTTTGGGTCCTGGCAGCACTTCAGTGTCGCATATTTATTCCGCTCCTGATTATATGTCTCCCTTTGAAAAGCACTCGGCTATTGTGGAAGTAGCATAACACGAAAATGTGGTGAGTAATTCCTGACTTTGTGAAACATTAGTTTCACATTGAAAGTACTGCATATGTGTGGCTGCTGACCCACCCGCCATGTGAAAGGTTGAAGTTATGTTGCCACGTAGAGCACATGAATGTACGTCTGCACTTGAGTTGATCAGTCTGATTGAGCTGTTACACTAGTACAATATGACATGCAGTTGTTTCTGAATGATTTATGTTTAATACTGTGACCTTTTCCATTCTAAAGGAAATGAGGCATGCAAATCAAAATAACAAAACACTTCATAGGGCCATGAAATGCAGGAGCCATTTTGTCTGCCTGCCTTTTATTATTTTTTTTTCCTGAAATAATATATTCTTTTTTTTTTCCATCTTCATCAAAGTACATTAGGATATAACCTCAGGTCACTTTTCTCAAGATGACTTTTTATGAAGGCACACAGCTATTTCTTTGCAAATTTTCAGGCAACACTACATTCTTAATTATTGAAGATTCAGGGCAATATATTTAACATACTTCTCAATATGTAGCATGTCAGTCCTGCCTTTATTACAGCTTCCATTCTTCTCAGGAGGCTTTCAGTTTCAGATTTTTTTCCACACCTCCAAAGTTCAGTCGTAGAAGTTGGTTTCATTTTCTGTTTCATACTAATAATCTAATTTTAAAATCCACCTTATTTTGCTTAATCAACATGATGAAAAAGATTAAATAATATTTTTAAATATTAAATTTAATAATAATAATATTAATAATAATAATACATAACATGTCATCCAATCTCACATTTCTAGTAATGCATTGAAAGTTCAGTCCTTATGTATGTATACACTGCTGTTGTCGGAAGAAAACCTTGTATCTCCATTTTTGTCATTGTTCAGTTTTTTTTTACATAATTTGAAAAGACCTGTTGCCCTTTATATTGTGTGTAAATTTCATGATGAATGGACCAAAAGAAAGAGCCTAAAATGAATTGGTAAAATGCCAGGTTCCTTTGACTTGCATTAAAAGTAAAGTAGGTTTTTGCCGTGGGCGGCACGGTGACGCGGTGGGTAGCGCTGTCGCCTCACAGCGAGGAGGGCCTGGGTTTGATTGGAGAACCCAACTGGGTGATCAGGGTCCTCTCTGTGTGGAGTTTGCATGTTCTCCCCGTGTCTGCGTGGGTTTCCTCCGGGTTCTCCGGTTTCCTCCCACAGTCCAAAGACATGCAGTCAGGTCAATTGGGACATGCTAAATTGCCCCTAGGTGTGAGTGTGTGAGTGACTGTCTGTGTCTGTCTGTCTGCCCTGTGATGGACTGGCAACCTGTCCATGGTGTATCCTGCCTTCCGCCCGAAGCACCCCCCCGCGACCCTGACGGAGAAGCGGCTTAGAAAATGGATGGATGGATGAATGGATGGATGGATGGATGGATGGATGGATAGGTTTTTGCCTTTTCCTGTAAAGTTGTGGAGATATGAGGTTTTATTCTGACAGCAGCGATATATGTAAACATACATCCAGACTATGTTTATTTTTAAACAAATGCCATCTTTAAATCTTTTACAATATCTGGCATCTCTAAAAACATTCCATATATAAACATTTCTCATTTATTTTTCTTTTCACTTCTGTACCACACTTTCACTATACAGGGGCTATCCAAATGTTGTTTTGTCATGGGGCAATGCTTATAGTGACAATGCCAGTGCCAAAACAGTCCACAGTAAAGATGGCAGGTGTATTATTATTATTTTTATTTATTTTTTATTACAGTTTATAAAATGTATTTTATAACATTACACTTGAATGTATTAACAGAATACTTGCAGAATTTAATAGGTTATATATGACATAAAAATAGGTTTATTCTCTCATTTAGTAACTTTCTGGCCAGATTTGGCTCTCAGGCCCCACATTAGAACTGCATGCTACATAACAGAATTGTAACCTTGAACTGTGGACATTTCATGACTTTGTCCTGTTTAGCAAAGCCTTAACTTTCTCAATGGCACAGATAAAACTGTGTAATAAAATAAAATATTATAAATAGCATTATAAAAAATTATGTTTTTTGCTGGACCTCTTTTGACCCGTCAGTGTTAAATATGCTCAAATGCGCTGCTACAGTATACATGAACAGCACCTGAAACTATGGTTTCTACCACTCATATCAGCATAATTCATATTCAGAGCACATCGTGGAACTCCGGAGAACATCATGATAGTAGCAGGTTTTGTGTGTGCTCCAGTTAACACGAACATTGCGGTTTGACCGATTGCCCTATTAGCAGGGTTTTCTTGTGGTTCGTACACTCAGAAATCAGAACAGTTAAATGGAGCAGAGGGTCCTGAGGGCCTGCACAATCAGGCAGAGCAAATGAGGCACCCAGAGAAGAAGGAAAAAAAGACCTCCACTCGCTAAAAAGCGCTGACACAGCCAAAAACACAAAGACCCTTTTTCCCCCAAATTAGCTGAATTTTGGTGCCCACTGATGCCCATCTAATTGCAACTAAATTTGACAGAACTTAATGTGTCCTGGTGGAAAATGTAATTTCATGTATTACGGATATAAGCTTTGGAATTGAAGCCCAATTAACTGGGCTGATTGATGCACCAATGGGTTTAACATAATTGATTACATGAAAAAAGTGATTATATGAAATAAACAGAAATGGTGTGACAAGGTCCTTTAGCAGAGTAGGACTGGCGTTGAGCTTCGGTCATCTGTTCAAAGGGGGTTGATGTGTTTGCTTGGTTGCTTTGGTTTTACCCAATGTCTAAACACTGTGTGGCAGTTTGAATGATGCTCCTGTCTGCCATAATGTCTGGAAATTTGACTTGGATATATTTTTGAGTGATTTGTTTGATATTGGTCATCAGGCTGGACTTTCCGCTGAACTGTTAGAATGATACTGTGTTCATTCAGCATTTGAGATGTTTTGTTTTCTACATTTTGGATTTGAATTCACTCATCAGCATCCAGTCAGGTCCAGTCAGATAGGCAAGTAGCAAAGATAATTCTTCCTTTTATTCCTTTAAAGAATAGATCTGCAAAACAAAAGCTTTACACAAGTTGTGCCATGCTCCCATCCCTGGGCCCTGATGACAGCCGTGAGAGCAGGTGGGAAGGCAGATCCCGAATTCCAAACACAGTCAGGAATGTGTCTGAATGCAGGAGGACGTCGGCCACTAGAGAGAGGGGGGGCAGTGGTGTCAGGTCACCATCAGTTGGCTCTCATTAAGGCAGTGCAAGCTCCTGAACAGAGAGGGACAGAGAGCTTCTTGCTTTGCCTCCCCATCACCATCCCCACTCTGCAGCTCAGCCGCCGGGGTCAAATGTAAGGTGTAGTCTAGCAGCCTTACTGCAGAACAGAAGGTGGGGTATAGACAGCAGAGTTCGGGAGTTGTGTCCCGCCTTTGTGCCTCTTGTGGCTGTTGATGTGGCCATCCCCTTTCCGCCCCTCCCGTGGCTGACTTCCTCCTCCCACCGTCACTCGCATCCCTTGGCAGCGTTTGGGATTCTGCCCCCACCATCAGCTGGCTTTCTCAACTGTCACGGGGCCCGAGGGATGGGTGCATGGCACAGTAGTCAAGTTTTACCATGGTGGTCTGACGCTAATGTAGCTAGCAATAAAAACATCATGGAATCTGGTGCCTTTTGTTGCTTTATGTAATAAAGAATGGGAGCTTTGATAGAAAAGGGCTACTTCAATGATAGCCAAATAACCACAAATCACAGCTTGTTGTTTTGGTGTGAAAAAACACACTCATTGGAAACAAAGTGGTATACACTGGCAAACGTGAAGAAAATCTGAATGGAACTGACTAAATACCAATATTTGTGGCCAGTTTAACATGCAGTAAATTTCACATGCTTCATTACTCTGTTGGCAGAACATCTGAGACTGAGACTAGTAACCCACCCAGTTAGCATCACGCAAACTGCATGTCTAATCATCACACATTCGCCTCAAACCGTGCTGAATTATTAAATAGTCTCATAAAGACTTACTTATGTGGTTTCAGGCACTGTTTGAAATACTGACATCTATAGAATGGATAAAAAAGTACTTTTATGCTTTCAACAAATAACATCTTATATATGTTTGTTTAGGCAAGCAATTTAGTCATTTAATCTGAAACCGATATGCAAAACTATAAAAGACACTATTTTCTGTCAAGACAGCCATTAAATAAAAAAATCATTATTTTTCATGAGTTGTTTCTGTGAAGATTAGATATAAAGCAATCTACTTGCATAAAGAAGGGGGAAGTAAGGAAACTAAGTGAAAAGAATATTTAATCTTTTCTAAGAAAATAATGTGTGTGTGGGACACTGTATATGTCTGTACATCTGCCCTCCACACAGAGAGGACCCTGGTTGCCCTGTTGGGGAACTGAACCCAGGCCATTCTTGCTGCTCAGCTACCCACTGCACTACCATGTTGCCCAATGAGTGGTGGGATTGGCTCCAGTAACCCCACGACCCAGGAGGGTAAGCGGTTTAGATGAGGAGTGAGTGGGTGATTTTATTTTACTTGTCCCATATAGATGAACTACAGATATGTAGATTACTAACAGACGTTCAAATAATACTAAGTTGGTTATCAACATTATTAAGGTAAGGATTAGATTTAAGAGCATGCGTGCACTTTTTAAAAACTGGTTCTTCAAGGGTTCTTTAGTATAGAAAGTGGTTCTAAATGGAATCTTTTGCATGATTAAAGGAATTAAGAATGATTTGAGAATGTGCTGTAAATACTTCTATATGGAACATATCTGAAAAGGGTTCTATAAAACACTCAAAAGGGTTCTTCTGTTGTTACAGTGGCAATCTTATAACTGTAGAAAAACTTTTTTGGGGTACTATATAGAACCCTTAAAAACGTTCTACATAAGGCACATCATCCATCAGCCTGATGCAAAGAACCCTTTAATCATGCAGTGGGTTCTTTGAGTGTTCATGGCTCTATATAAAGCCATTTTCTTTACTAACAAACCCTTGAAGAACCAACTTTTTCAAGAATTTATGTTATGGGTTGAATTTAGGGTTAAAATGAATAAAATCTGTCAGACTCAAGCTTAAGTGCAGTTGGCTTTAATAGCTTAGCTCCATTTCATATTCAGTTGGAAGTTAAAGATGGAAACATCCCTATAGCATCTACAGACGTCTATAAAATAAGGTTGAAATCCTAACTAGGCAAGGTCTAATAAAACACCCAAACTGTCAGCTAAACACTGCTTAAGGCTTTCAGAAAGAAAGCAGAATGCACATATTTAACAAACAATTGCTACTAAAAGTAATTCTTTCCCTTCACTATGTGTTGTGTTCACCCCTTGCCTTCATTGCAGCCTCCATTTTTTCAGGGAAACTTGTTTTTTAGTTCTTCAAAGAAATCTGCATGAATGTTTTTCCACACCTCCAAAGTTCAGTCTTAGAACTTGGTTGCATTTTCTACTTCTCACAATCCAAATTGTCTTCTTTTTCATCTATTTCCGTTTCTCAGTAAGCACTTCTTGACAGCTACACATCCTTTCAGGCCCACAATATTGAGTTGTCTTCTCACAGTGGAAGGATGGACCTGTGGATCACACTTGTGAAGCCTGAGTAGAGCTTAACTTTTTAAGTACTGTTTCTCTTATAGTGGCGTGTTGGTGGTCCACCAGGTCTTGTACATTTTCTCTGTAGCTTTTAATAATTTTTTGAACTTTAATTTTGGAAAATCTCACTTCCTTTGACTTTTCCATTCTGTATTCAAGTTTGTTATTTACTAATCTTCTCAGAAATATCTCATTCAGCCATTTCAGATGCCCATGACTGAGAAATCCCCTAGACTGCTAAGGTGTGTTTGTGTAGATGCTTGTGTGAATTTTAGTAGTGACTCCTTTGGAAGCAGCTTTTGTTGTAAGGACACTGGTTGGAAGGGTGGAAGAGTTAAAATAGCAGTAGATGTGCAAAGTAAAAGTAAAGAGTGGACAAAATATACTGATATATTTAATATTATGCTCAGCGTTGGAGGCTTTTTGTCTAATTGTCTGTTAAATGTGTGTTTCCTGCTTGTCCATTACTATTCTGTGAATACAGCACAAATCATTTTTCATACATTTCACACAGTTCATTCTTTTTGATCCTCTTAGCATTCACAACACAGCATGCTTTAACATGCACTGTTTCTGCTGCTATCATGGTAAGGACTTGTTGTTTTAATTGCCAGATGCTGTAAGAATTTAACACCTCTGCTCATTACTCCATCACTCACATAGTGACACTTTCACATCTGTTAAGGCTGTTTCTGAGTTTTTAAGCTTTGGTTGCGTTTCAATTCAGTCAGTTCAGAAAAGTTGCTGAAGTCCTGTTTAAATCAAGCCCTGTTCTT
Source organism: Pygocentrus nattereri (assembly GCF_015220715.1). NCBI lineage: Eukaryota > Metazoa > Chordata > Actinopteri > Characiformes > Serrasalmidae > Pygocentrus > Pygocentrus nattereri. The sequence goes on from NC_051226.1 coordinate 11,393,035, forward strand.
TTCAGTGTAACTGAACTTGTTGAAATTTGTGGATTAATGGAAAGCATCTGAGCTGGCCTTGCTTGATTTAGTTGTTTAAATAATGTTCAGCATGTGCAGCAATGTTAGGATATCTCAAATGACTCAAATCATCCACATAGTGAATTCAACTAATCACATTTCTTTTGATCCAGGGGTATCAAAGTGATTTCTAATTTCAGTCCAAAGGGGTCAAGACTCCAGGTGTAACCCCATAGCAGCTGACAGTTTACAAAAAGGGCAGATTTGTATTTCTCTGTTGTTTTGGTAGGCAATATGGTGGTGCAATAGGTGGCTGCACAGCAAGAAGGGTCTGGGTTCAGTTCCCCAACCGGGCAACCGGGTTCCTTTCTGTGTGGAGCTAGCATGTTCCCCTTCTTCCCTGTATCTGTACAGGTTTTCTCTGGGCACTCCAGTGTCCTCCCACAGTCCGAAGACATGCAGCCAGGCTGATTGGACATGCTAAATTGCCCTGGCCGTGAATGTGTGTATGATTGTATATCTCTGTGTCTGCCCCACAATGGACTTGTGACCTATCCAGGGTGTTTCTTGGCTTCTGCCCAGTGACCACTGGGATAGGCTCCTGCAACCCCCACGACCCCATAGGATAAGTGGTTTAGAGTGTATGTGAGTGTTGTGTTTTTTGGTGCACGGTTGTAGAGGTCCTGTTTGAAGGCTTCTGTTGTTGCATTTAAAAATCCATCTGGCCAGACACAGCAGTTCTAACCCAAGCCTTTAATCTCCCGAAAGCGCTGCTTTTTTAGCTTTGCTTTCAAGAGTTCTCATTATTTTGAGCATTTCATAGCTGAGTGCCATTTTCTTAAAGGTAGATTAATTTTGTCAATATATAATGAGGGTCTTGATGTCAACTCAACAGGAAATGAGCGTGTCAAGGCCGATTTTTCAGCAGCAGGGAAAAACTCATCTCCGATTTCTCATCATTTTCTCCCTGGACACACAGCAGCCATGTATGTGATCATCCTCAAGTTAAAATTAAATTCTTAGTATTCAGTGTGACTGAACAGGGGCTCTTTTTAATGAGATTAAATAATCTTTCTTTCATTAAAACCCTCAAATATGTGCAACCTTGAAACTGAGAGCTACTCGCACTTGGCAGCAATTTCATAAGATTTTTGGTGTCAGATTTCTGTTCACTTACACTACGTTCCTGACAGGCTTTTGTGAGAGATTTGGAATTTAAGTGTAAATGAAGCTCATGAGATACTTGCATGTTCTGTTGTAAAGATGGCATTATACTAATACTGAAACCTTGAGTATTGTCATGATACTGATCTGATTTTTCTTTAGAAACTACTAATTATGGCTAAGTACTAAGTTTAATTTTTTTTTAATAAGTCATTAAAAGTTGGCTTTCGCGCTTAACACTTTTTATATTGTGGTTAGAAATCGAATCTGTGTCATCTTACATAGGTGTATCTTTACATTTATTAATCTGTTGTATATATTTCAACCCTCAGTTTTATTTATAATGAAAAGATGCAGGTAATTTCCATCCTTTCTGTAGCTTTTCATCTTCTTCCTTAGAATTCCACTAAATAAAGGTCTACCCATTTAGGTCCTGGGTGTTAAACTTAACCTCTAAGAGGGCTATTTTAAAAAATATTTTTTTTATTTAATTTTTTTTTTAATCCATGGGCCAGAGAGTGCCTACATTTTATTTTTCATTACTATTTTGCTATAAACTGAACTGACCATGGTTAATTCAAAATATGCAAAAACCTGTAGTAGACCTTGAAATATTAGAGATATTCAAAATTTAACCTCTTATTCTCCAGGGTATATTTTTATTTTATTTATTTTTTGTAAAAGCTCCCCTCAAATGAAAAGAAAATGTGTTTTATGATCAGACATTCTTATACATTGCCATATGCGTACAATTTACTGCTGAAAGCCAATCATAGATGCTCTTTGTATTATTTTATAAAAATCTTTTTTACAGAGCAGATCACTGAAGAGACAGAAGAGATCACTTTCCAGATTTTTGGAAAAAATGAGTCGACGTAAACAAAAAAAAAGTTCAGCTTCTTCTATTATAAGGGTTTAAAATTACATTATCCATCTATTTGACTGAAAAGAAGACAGTTACAGCTGTCATATGACACCCATTTTTTGAACGTAGCTTATGAAATATGAAAGTTATGAAGAATATGACAGTGCATTTTGGAGCCACAGGTGGTCTCAAGGAGTTGAAGAGGTTAAAAGAACCCAGGAGCTCAGTCTTTTAAACCTACCTATTTGCTTGAACTAGACACCTGGCATCCTTTCTTTGCAGCAAGTTCATTAACACCTAGGCTCAGTTTCTAAGTTGCTGAGACAACATTAGGTGTTTATATTGGCTGCAGGTAGTGTGCTTGCTGAAATGACTAGTATGGAACTGTGTAGAATTGTGTAGAATTTCTTGTAAGTCGCTCTGGATAAGAGCGTCTGCTAAATGCTGTAAATGTAAATGTAAAGGTGCAGTGCATTGTGAAATGAGCTAATATTAAAAGAAAATTAGAATACTTTCGCGGGCCAGATAGGATTGTGTCAGATCAGGCCTGCGGACCTTGTGTTAGGCTATACTGTCCACTTAAAGTTTGAGTTCGCCAACCTATTGCTAACCATACACTGAGGAGCTTTGAGAATCTCAAAATTCTCATGGAACCATCTCATTTTTCATTTAGCAGAAGAACCTCATTCTGGTGCATTTGCATTCTGGTGGCATATTAGACACAGAGAGATTAAACACAAAAAGGGAGTGTCTCCATAAGATCTCAGCGTTTGATTTCTTCATAAAAAATGATGTGTTTTGTGACAGATGAAAGGGAACTATTTAGTAGAAGAGCTTTGTGCAGATACCTTCCACATGCTGTTGACACGTTAGGCTCAGAGAAATTAAACTCAGAAGCGGGTGATCTGTAAGATATCAGGTTCTGATTTCTGCATGAAAAACAATGTGCTTTGTGACAGATGAAAGGGAATCAGCTGGGAGCAGGCACATGGTGCATGAAGCCCAGGAGCATGAGCATCTGTACAAGCCTGTTAGCTCCACCACTGATCCCTCACTGCACATCAAATGTACTATTCAGGGAGGAGGCCAAGATTTGTTTGATGAGCGTTTCAATCTACAGAGCCCACATCAGCCACTCGCTCTGCACCCAGTGAAAATAAGCAGAGAGGGAGAGGAAACACGTTGGTATAATCTGATTTTTCAGTAATCAAAGCATCAGGGCTTGGGAGCAGCAGCATGTGACCATTTCGGGTTTGATTTTGGCTTTTTGCAACATGTCATTAAATAATTTAAAAATATAAATACAATCTAATGAGAAACTCTAGTACACAACTAAAATTTAGTCAAAAATGATGCATGAAAGATCACACTGTTAAAGGGCTCATACCATGGAAAACTAAATTTCCTTACTTTTTTTTTTTTTTTTTTTTAAATTAGGGAGTGTTATGTAGTTTGTAAACACTGTTGAAGTTTTAAAAAACTTCCAAATATAGTAATTAACCTGCAAAATCAATTCATTTGAATTAATAATTTTTATGAAATCACAAAAACCAGTGATTATCCCCCTGCATTTATGCATAAGACCTACAGTAATTAAGCCCCACCTGCTCATGCTGAAGTTATAAGGAGTGTTTCACCCCACTGCCTTCTGAATAAGGCATAGCACAGAACAGCCAATCAGAACAGACCTCATTTACATAAGTCACTGAAAGACACAACAGAAGCAGCCCGTTTCAATTCTAAGTAATAAAGAGAGGTTGGAAAGGTAGTTTGTAAACCTTGAAGTTTCAAAAGCTTCCAAATATAGAAATTAGCTAGCAAAATTTACCCATTTTGAATTTATAATTTTTATGATGTCACAAAAACCAGTGCATTTATACATATCCCCCTATAAGGCTTACAGCAGTTTAGCCCTGCCCACTCATGCTGAAGTTATAAGGAGTGTTTCACCCCACTATCTTCTCAAGAAGGCATAGTACAGGGCAGCCAATCAGAATGGATCTTATTTACATATGCCAGTCTTAAAGGCACAGTAACAGAAGCAGCTTGTTGGGTTACATGAGTATGGGTTATGGGTTTTTTAAGGTAATTAGATGCAATTATTATTTGTTTATTTTGTCATGTAATTGGTAACATTAGCATAGTGGCACATTCAGTTCAAAGCTAGTTACAGTTAGCTTCAGCAACTTAGTGCAGCTCAGCAGCATAACTATAACCTCACCATTATGCTCTCTGAAGTAAAGTCATTAGCCTAAATGAGATTTTTGACAGTTGCTATGAAAGAATGCTTCTGGGGGCGGAGCATGGATAGGTCAATTGCAATTAACCATGCGCCTTTCATCCAAAAGCTCAGCTATAGAAATGGCTTGTGGATGGATTTTTATCCACCCACTGAAGCTATGCTATCATTTCATTTCTATTCATGGAGCCAAGCTGTCTTTTCACATCCAATCCATCCATCCATCTTTGGATTCTGTTGTCTCGCATTCCCTACCAAGCCTCCACCTTGTAGGATTATCATGTATCTTATTACTCTTGGAGCACCTCATTCATCTGGACCATACAAAGCCTTAAACCTTTCTCCTCTTAATCTCAGGCTGCTTGGATAACTGGATATGGCTTACGGCACAGGCACAATTCCTGTGGGTGTGATTGCATCACACCCTCCCTTTGATGGGTCCCAGTCCAATGTTCTGTCTTTTGTTGTACTGTTAGTTGTGTCATCTCCCAATTTATCACTCCGTGACCGGACAGATTCAGTCTGAAAGGTGGAGTCTCTTTCTCAGTTGTTCTTTTCTTTCTTTCTGTCCAATTCTGCAGTTGTTCCACCAGTTCAGTTGTTCCACTACTCCTTTTCATCTCCAGGAGGTAATTTAAAAAAATTCACTCCTGGAGATGAAAACGATTAAATAGAACTTTGTTGTACAACAAATGTCCAAATAGAGTATTGGTGGTAGAATTCTATGTGAATTGAATTATATTATGAATTCTATTATATGTAAATTAAATGGCTTATTTCACAGAAAAACAAATTGTCCTCAATTTTAAAATATAAAAGTTTGATGTAGTATGTAAGCTTGGCTGAAGTTTCAAATGTACTATTTTGAATTCACTGTTTTTGCGATGTCATGAAAACATATTTACACATCTATATGTACCTATTCATTCCTGCCCATTCATGCTGACTTTATAAAAAGTGCCTCAGCTTGCTTGAATAAGGCACAATACAGGGCAGCCAATCAGAACAGAGGTCATTTACATATATACTTCTTGAGGCATAGTTACAGAAACAGCCTATATAATTTTAGGGGGTAAAGAGAGGTTGGAAAATTTCTTATTGTAAAATGAATTATGACAAAAAGAGAAGGAATAGCTCAGCATATAAAACAGAAAATGCACACAATGTGAAATACAGGCCCTTTAATAGAAGGAATAGAAGACTGATACAGAGCCTAATAATGACAGATTGCAGTAACCATGTAAATATTCATGCAAATATTATGCTGTTGGAACAAAACCTTGTGTCTCCATTTTTCAGACATAATTACATTATATTATGTGTAAATTTCATGAAGAATGGACCAAAAGATATGGCCCAAAATTACTTGGAAAAAAGTCTGTTTTCCCTGACTTACATTGAAAGTAAAGTAGGTTTTTTTCCTTCTACTGTAATGTTACCATTTTGGAGATACAGTGTATATACAGTATGGAGCATATATGGTGGATAGTTTTGTTGTGTGGGAGTCAGGTTGAATGTCTCTATGGGACTAATATTCAGCACTTTTCCTGTGTCATAAGGTCCACATATGGTCCTTGTGGGGGGTACCAAAACAGCGATAATTCCTTTTTATGATGCCATTTTCCATCCTCTCTTTATTTTTTAGAATTAAACTGGCAGTTTTGGTGCTGTGACTTTAAGACTGAAATATGTAAATGAACTCTCTTCTGATTGGCTGCTGTGCATTTTGTCTCGACCAAAAAGCAATCAAGACTGAAACACTCCTTATAACTTCACTGGGCAACTGTTGGCTGACATCACAAAAACATCAAATTCAAAATGGGCTTCTGTATGAGTTTCTATACATAGACAAAGTGGACAAGAGATTTGGTTTTTGAAACTTCATCTACTTGTGACATCAAACTCTTTTATTGTTATTAAGGAAAATGTTTCATGATGGGCCCTTTAAAATTACTATGGGAGTTGATATGAGCATGTCTTTATGATATAGTCTCTCTCTCCTTCTCTCTCCCTCTCTCTTTGTCTCTCCCTCACCACAAATTCCTCCCCTGTTTCTGCATGTCATAAATCATGAAGCCCTAGTCACCACAACCCATTCTTATAATGTGGCCCCGCCAAAAGAATGGTCTGTCATTTCTATGGTTAAATTCAATCCCGTCCAATTGAACATGCATCGACAGGGACCCAATGAGACGGAAGCATCATTCATCACTGTGGAGTCGCCTATATGTGTGTGTGCACATATATATGTGTGTGTGTGTCTGTGTGTGTGTTTGCGTGTGTGTGTGTGTGTGTGTGTTTGTGTGTGTGTGTGTATTTGTGTGTGTACTGTGGCCCAGATTCCTTCTCGCAGACGCAGAGGGGAAGATGATGGGAGCACAACGTGAGCAGCAAAGCAATCGAGCGGTTAAGCCCCCCGTCAGACGCTGTGAGATTAGGATTTTTTTTTCTTCCTCACCTCTCTTTCACAGAGGGGGAAAAAGAACACAAGCGTTTGCTGTCTCGCCTTTCTGCTTCATCCCAGCGCTAAAATCCCCCATCCTCCCCGCTGAGCTCCAATGCTGGCAATTTCAGGGTCACAGTGGGGCAGGCTGCTAGATAAAGAGAATAGGAGGTCAGGTCATACACCTGTAAATCCACCCCTGCCCGCTCGGCTTCTTTTTCACATCATTTAAGACTCACAACAAGGGCGGAGATTTGGAGGGGACAGATGATGCACTGGTTTCAGTTTCTACATGCTTTCAGGCTTTTTATCTTCTTAGCAAAGATAAATTCAGACTACTATGGCATCTTATGGCTTGTTGTCAGCAGCAAACCATGACTATTGGAGTTAGACTTTCAGTTTTGGCTGTAAATGATAAAAACACCTATGATGATGCGAATGGGATTTTAGTAGTTAGCTAGCTCTAAGCTAACAGGCATTCATATGTATTTTGGCCATTCTAGATTAAATGCAGAAGTTTAAGGTGTGTAAAAGACATTCCTTGTTATATTTCAAACTTGTAACTGATATATTAATATGTTAAACCTTTCAGAGCCCTGGGTGCTGCTGTTTTCCATTTGTAACATGTGACAGAATGGCATTGGTCAGGCTACTACTCATACTCGTGGTCAGTGAGGCCTAGAGTGACATTTTTTCTCACAAAACTAGTCCCACCCAGTGTAAATCAAAATGTGATGGTTGATGTGTGGTTGATTTCACTGTCAGTTTCTAATTATGTTAGCTGTGACTTATTAGGCCTTCAGTTCAGCTCCTGAATTCCTAACCAATAGGAGAGCTCGCTTGGCTGTATCTACCGAGATGGCACATTGGGCATTTAACCCTTTTGTTTTCACCCAAAACTTGAAATAATGAAAAAAATCAGAATTAATACACAAGAAAATTGCTACAAAACTTTGCAGTTTAAATACAACAATCTTGTCATCAGTTCCATTTGTGAACAGTACTGAAATACCTATGTTCAGCTAGCAATCCAAAAATGCACTGCTGGCTCTTTTTTCTCGCTTTATTCCTTTTGTCTAATGTAGCTTATATAATTGATGTCAAATCGTACATCATTTATTCAACCCGTTCGAAGTGTAAGGCAAAGTGCGACATTTCTTACAAAAACAAAGACAGCAAAAAGAAAGTATTAATGTCCCCTGTCCTTTTCTCCCAATTGATAATGTCTGTTTAGTCATTATTTTTCAATCCGTTCAGATACTCTCCTCAATCATCATTTTGTTTATATGCACCTTTTTCCTCTATCAGCTGGAAATTGATGCCAGCAAACGTAATGGCTTCTGATAGCTGCAATTTGTCATTGTGTTGTTCAGCTGCGGACCGTTCTCTCCGTGGCATCTGCGCTGCCCGTCGCTCTCTCTCTCTCCCTATTTCCATATTTGTTGTAGTGTGCTTGTTTAGGCCATTGACTGGACCATTTCAGGGCCAGTAAGCAAGACTCTTATTGATAAGCATCTCTAATTCTCATTGGCTTTTGGTAGTTGTTAAAGAGGCCTGTGTAATGACTCTCCTCTGCTTGGAGTGCTAAAACTTAACCCCAACAGTGCATGTCTAGACCCTGACACTGACTTCAAGGATTCTACAAGATCATTAAATTTGTATCAGATATGTTGAATGATAGGGCACTGATTACCCTTAAATGCCTTTTATTACAGAAAAACTCAAACTTTCTAACCTCAGTCCACATTGTCCATATATACAACTCCATTTCCAAAAAAGTTGTGACACTGTGCAAAATGTAAATAAAAACAAAATTCAAGTATGTACAGATCATTTAAACCCTATATTCCATGGAAAATAGTACAAAGACAACATATCAAATGTTGAAACTGACAAATAATTTATATATATATATATATATATATATATATATATATATATATATATAATATTTTTATTTTTACTGAGAAATATTTTTAATATTTGAAAAATATTTGCCCATTTTAAATTTGATACCAACAACAGGGCAACAAAAGGCTGGTTAAGTTGCGTAAAGCTAAAAAAACACCTGGTGGTTAATTGGCAACAGGTCAGTACTATGATTGGGTATAAAAAACCCCAGAGAGGCTGAGTCTTTCAGAAGTAAAGATGAGGAGGTGTTCCCCAATCTGTATGAGACTGTATGAGCAAATAATGTAACAATTCAAGAATAATATTTCTCATCATAAAATAGTAAAGAACTTTTCCTTCCATTATATAGGGTACACAACATCATTAAAAGATTCAGAGATTCCAGAGAAATCTCAGTATGCAACAGACGAGGCCAAAAAACAGTCTGGCCATGATGTTTGGACCCTCAGGCGGTACTGCATTAAAAACAGACATGGTTCTGTAGTTGAAATCACCGCATGGGCTCATAAACACTTCTGAAAACCACTGTCTGTGAAAACTGTTTGTCGCTGCATTCACAAATGCTAATTAAATCTCTACAATGTGAAGTAAAAAACATATAAACAGGATCCAGAGATGCTGCCACCTTCTCTGGGCCCAAGCTCATTTAAAATGGACTGAGGCAAAATGGAAAAGTGTCCTGTGGTCTGACGAATCAACATTTGTTTTTTAATTTGTTTATGGACACTGCATCCACCAGGCTAAAGACCACTCAGCTTGTTATCAGCTGAGTACAGTTCAAAAGCCAGTATTCATGATTGTATAGGGGTGCATTAGTGCACATGGCATGGGTGACATGCACATATGTGTTAGCACCATTAATGCTGAATGATATTTAAATGTTTTGACAACATATGCTGCCATCCAGATGACAGCTAAAATCCTATATCAAACAAGAATGGGAAAACATTTAACATTCAAAACTAGAGCAACTGGTCTCCTCAGTTCCCAAATGCGTACAGAGTGTTATTAAAAGAAGAGGTGATGAAACACAGTGGTAAACATGCCCCCATCCCAACTTTTTTTTGGAATGATTTGCTGCCATCAAATTAAAAATGGGCATATATTTTTCTAAAAACAATAACATTTTCAATATTTGATATATTGTCTTTGTAATATTTTGTTTTAAAAATATGATTTACATGATATGCGTTCTATTTTTATTTGCATTCTGCACAGCATCCCAACTTTTTTGGAAATAGGGCTATAGAAACTAACCTGCATAATCAGTGTGTTTTTAATTTCTTTTTAAATGACATTAAAACTGACACATTCACATGCAACAGGGTATTTGGGTGGGGTGGGGCTGTGGAATGGGGTGGAAGGTTTTGGTTAGGTGGGGGAGTGGGATGGGGACTTTGTATAGAGTGATGGAGTTTGGTTAGGAATGGGATGGAGTGGATGAGTTATGATTAGAAACAGTTATGATGGCTGGACCATATATTCATGAATCCAATGATAGCTACTGTATAAATATATTGTTTTGAATTGTATCACAGGGTATTGTATTACATCATATATCACATATTGTTGTATTATATCGTATATTATATATTGTTGTATTGTTGCTAGCATGGTAGCTTGTGGCTAGTGTGTTAGCTTGTGGCTAACATATTACCCTCCAGCTAGATTGGGAAATTATAAAGAAAATGCTTTAGTATTAAAGCAAGGTATTAGACTTTAATAATTTAGAGGTGCTCAAATAAACATAATATGGTATAAAAAAATGTTCTGTGTTGTTTCGAATGAAATAATGAATTTGGTGAATCACTACAGCCCTAATAGTTTCAATTCTTTTTCTATTTATATTCAGTACTTTTTTTATGTGGTTCACAATGACCTTAAGAAATGGCAATAATCTTGTACTCACATAAACCAACGATAAACAAGGCCAATCTTTAGATTATGAGTCATGTGAAATGTTAATATTGAACAAGAGAAATCCATTCCTCCTAATAATAGATAAATAAACAGATTGTAGTTGCAAAGGTCAATTGCTCTGTTGATTTTTCTCCATTTCAATTTTACATTTAAATTGAGTCAATAGCCTCAATATCAATAGCGACTGGAGGGTCCCCCTCAGTTTGTGAGACTGCAAAAAAAAAAAAAAAAAAAAAAACAGGGATGAAAATGTCTCCTTGCCTCACGGCGTAATATGTGACCAGAATCGATGCTTTTCAGCCACTTTTTCCCTGGGCTGGCTGAAGGATTGCCCCTTACGGCAGAGGTGGGGTCTTAGCAAGGCCACGCGCAAAGTGTTATGCCTCTTTATTGGAATTATATATCTGTTTTTATGCATTACCAAGTGCCTATCTCTGAAATATTTACATTATCCTGGACACAGGCAGTGGGAGAGTTCGCAAAGTGCCCGCAATCTAAAAACAATAAAGAGCAGTCTCCGTCTTTATGGCTGCCATTTGATGAAATGACTCGAGGCAGAAGATGATTTTATTGCTGGAGCTGAGGGCACTTCTGACTCTGTCACCAAGGCTTTTTAGAGTCATTTTTATGTATTGTATTTTAATGCAGCTTCATGGTGGATGCCGTCTTTGAGAAGTGAGAGTGTTGGGCGTTTTGATTAATCACTTCCCAGTGTTGAACCTTTTGAGAAAACACTGCCTGGGTCTTCTGTACTCTGCATCTGTAAGATGGGCCCGGTTCCTCAGTTAACTGCAACATGAGACTCTTAGCCCAAATGTAGTTTACCAGCCAAGATAACGTGCTTCTTTAGCCTCATCCCAGAGCTACAAAGCTAATGTGGTAGTAATGAAAGCTTGTATCTCACCAACCAGCACCAACAGAATGCTTGACTAAATCATTACACAGTTGTCTCAAACCATGTTGATCACATAGCATGAAATAGACTTGATCATGTTTCGTATTTTATGAAACTGCTCGTGTACAAATATAATTCTCAGCCAAGTGATGTCTCTTAAGGTCATCATGTGATGATTAGGCTTCAATTACTTGTTAGCTATATTAGCCTTGTAGAAATATTGCAACACTGAAGAACCAAATATCAGATATTGAACAATAAACATGTCTTTGCTGGCTATATGTGGGATACCAAGAAAATGATGTAAACTTTATTTTTGCCCAAACTGTTACTGTAAAGTTTTCTCTTTATATGACAATGTCATCTCTTGCCACAGCTCTTTCTTCTGTTAGTTGTTAACAAAGCTCAATAACAAAGTAGTAACAAAGCTCAGAACAGTTCAGTGAATATTTAGCACTCAGGGCCTTTCTGCATGAAACACAACTTTAACCCTCATCCTTTAACTTTTAACAGATTTGTATAGTGTCTTTTCATGTATGCTTTACTCTGTAAGCCATTACACCTCACTAATTAATAGTATATATGCAGTCATATGATGTTTGGGTGCCCTTGGGCAAATTATGTTTTGTTGTCCATCTGTTTCTCTGTATACTTTGTTAGCCCCCTTTTACCATATTCTTCAGTGGTCATGACCTATGGACCCTCACAGAGCAGGTACAATTTGGGTGGTGGATCATTCTCACCACTGTACTAACACTGATGTGGTGGTGGTGTGTTAGTATGTATTGTGCTGGTCTGAGAAGATCAGACACAGCAGTGCTGCTGGAGTTTTTAAACACCTCAGTGTCACTCCTGGACTGAGAATAGTCCACCAACCAAAAATATCCAGCCAACAGTGTCCTGTGTCCACTGATGAAGGACTAGAGGATAACCAACACACACTGTGCAGCAGCAGATGAGCTATTGTCTCTGACTTTACATCTACAAGGTGGACTGACAAGGTAGGATTGTCTCATAAAGTGGACAGTGAGTGGACACAGTGTTTAAAAACCCCAGCAGCACTGCTGTGTCTGATCCATTTGCACCAGCACAGCACAAACTAACACACTGCCACCATATCAGTGTTACTGCAGTGCTGAGAATGATCCGCCACCTGCTCTGTGAGGGTCCATGGGGGTCCTGATCACTGAAGGACAGGGTAAAAGGGGGCTCACAAAGTATGCAAAGAAACAGATGGACTACAGTCTATAATTGTAGAACTACAGAGATCACATATATAGTAAGTGGAGCTGATAAAATGGGCAATAAGCATAGAAACAAGGAGGTGCTCATAATGTTATGCCTGACTTGTGTATGTTTGTTTATTTGAACTGTGGAGTCATTACATAGACTTCCATTCATTTCTTGGAGACACATCCAAAGCCTAACTATAAATACTACTAGCCTAACCCTAACCTTAATTTTACCCTTGTAACATGTCTTCACTTTAATAATGAATGATTTACATTGTGGGGACTAGCTTGTGTTCCAGACAAAGTAGAAAGGCCCCCACAGCGTGTGTATATAAACAGGTTTTGGTCCCCACGATGTGGCATAAACCTGGGTCATATACATCTTCTTTTTTTTTTTAACCCTTGCTTTATTATTGACGCTTTTGCAACCAAACTGTGAGGGTGCAGGCTTACACATGCTTCCTGTAAGATATGTGAAGCTAGCCATAGTAGCTTTTGGCACTGGTGCTTATCCAACATCATTGGACAGCTAAACACGCTTTGAGGAGCGCACTAATTACCAATTCTGTTACATCACCTAACAGACACCTGCATTGGCTAGCGTCACACTGAGTGATGGCCAGGTCACAGATGGCTGTGTTGGAATCCAACACTTAGCCTTCACTTAGTTTCACCAATCAGGAGCCCCGCAAACTCGTTTTTGTACTATGTTGAGATGCTGTTGATAGACAGGTGATGTTCTTGTGGATTAATTCCTACCTATTGCTTCTGATGTGTATCTTTTCCAATTCACACTCTACTTTTCAGAAATAAAGCATCCAAGTTCGTTCCACAACACATTTGGACACAAACTCAGCAGTGAGGAGTGGTATCAGTTCTCCGCCTCATGCCGACAATTAAATGATAAACATCTATGCAGTTTGGTTCACTGTCTGTCCCCTTAATAAAGATAACTGATGTTTGCAACCCCAAAGAGCTAAAACCATTACGCTTCCCTCTGCGCAGTGGGACCTCTTCGATAACAATATCTTCAGTTCTAGCGGTGCACTAGATCATGAGGAAGCTTAAGCACCCAGACTATTTGGGTACAATTCCACTACAGAGAGATGGCTGGCAGGCATTCTCTAATGCTCCTTCTAATGACACAGTTCTAACGAGAGGCTAAGCACTTCAGAATGAACTCAGAGAGAGAGAGGGAGAGAGAGGGAGCGAATGAAAAGTGATAATGCACTCAGTGGTAGTGCTCTGAGCTGGAGGAGCACTGCTAGTTGTCTTGGTGACGTGGACCACCCTCTCAGCACTGAGATCTAACTGTCTCCATAACAACCCTATTTGCTTGGCAGTATTTATGGACTGCCTCTGAAATTACTTTTTTTATTTCATTCCATCCTTTCTTTTTAAAACTTTGTGAGCGTATGTCTTTTTCTGAATGACGGTCTTCGCTTCCATTCCCCCTCAAGACTTTTACACGCTCTGCCACCAAGTGTCAGTCACATGCAAGATAAATCTTTTCTCCATTATCATATTTCCCACCTGAATTTTAAGACTCAATCCACATCATGGATCCACTGTACATCTTCAATCATATTCTGCCATGGCTTATAAAACTGTACTGTTACATTCGCTTATCAGTTATACTGATATACTGCCATAGGCACAGGTGCCTGAAAATGCAAGCGGAAGACCTGCTCCCTGACGTTATAGGGGAGGATCAAATGTAGGCCAAAAACCAAATACATATAATCAAGGCACTTTCTAATGTAAGCATAGTGTTTTTAATGTAATGTGTATTATAGCAGTATTTTTAGTTGCTAGGAGATCCCAAATATAATCCCCAGTGATGCCACAGCCATCCGTAACCAGGAGTCTAAGGGTCTCAAAACCTAGTGAGTTCTCTACACATAGCATTTTACGTCATAATATGTTCTCCCAGCAAGAAGACTGTTTCAATTCTTAGATACCTCAAATATGCTGCCTACTGAGGTATCTCATTTTGGCCCGAATACCAAGAGAGCATTGGATGTTTCCTCAGCCAATCCCATAATGCAATGCACCACAACTTTTACTCAAACGTGGTGCACAAATAGCCTATAGCTTTCAATTTAGGTCCGTCAGGGACCATTTTACAGTTTTCGGATTACCAGTCCATTAGCTTGTATGCTATCAGGTTCTGAAGCCTCAGGCTATTGTTTTGAATAGCCAGCTGGCTAACAAACCTGCTGACTAACACTCTAAAACCAGCAGCAACTCATTTATGTCTTTTAAGACTAGTTGATGGTTGGAATGCCACCTACTTAGACAGCTGCCTATGTAGACAGTGGCTACTAAGAGAGCTCACTAGATATTGGGACACACCCTAAGAGAATAATTTACCTTACTCTCTCTACATGGGACGGATGCTCCTCCCTCTCCACCCATCAGTTGGCATGATGCTAACAAGTGCAGGTGTCTGTTAGCTGGTATAACAGAACTGATTTTATTATGTTCTCCTCATGTTTCAACCAATTGGACTGTTGTCATAAACATCATGTGCACGAGCACGGTATAAATCACAGTCTGAGCTTGGTGAAAAGAGTTACCTGAGGCTGTGTTTGTTTTGTTGATCTGAAACTTAAAGCCTGTCCAAGTTGAATCTGCTTCAATACACAGACCCCTGATCCACTACCCTGGTCCAATGCAAAAAAAAAAAATGGCATGACGTTGGCATCAGAAAACAATCTTCCATTTTTTCCATTTTTTGGCTTCAAATGTGTTTTTTTTAAGACATGATTAAGCAGTTGCTTTTTTCCTCTCTCTCAAGCATCTTAATGGAACAATAATAACTCAGATGTTGTTCAGGGGCCCCCTGGTGGAGCCCTAAGCAGCTGCTTATGTCGCTTATTAGGTAGAGCCAACACAGTTGGTAGCATTATGTAATAAGAGAAGATTTGCTAGCAGGGTGGGAGTTGGCTATGACAAAATTTTGGGAAACAAATGGCTAAAAATGTACCAGTGTAAATAAATAAATAATTACATGAGCAGCAATTTAACAAAATCATATTTTTCGTGTAATCGTATTACTCTTCCCTCAACAAAGCTGTCACCTGAGAATGAGAGCTATGAGGATGCCTCACTCTCTGCTGTGAGATTTGATTCTGTGTGTAGTGCGATGCAGAAGAATAGATTTGTGAGTTAGTCATTGTGGGACAGGAACACAGGCAAAATTATAAGGGTGGGTTGAACCAAGTTATTTGGTCACATTTTATTTGAAGGTTACCCACATAAAGACTTTATAAGCACATGCACAAGCATTGAATAACATATTTAAGAGGCAGTACTTGAGTATTGATGAACAGCTTATTTTGGTATTTACAAGTGTTTATGAAGTAAATGACATTGTTTTAATATAAAGGCTCTTATACTAAAGTTAGAGACATTTGTTATATTCTTAACATTGTTATGAAGCATTATTCCCAAATAATGGAACATTTGAAGCAGATGCCTCTATTGATGCTTATGTAAATGCAATATCTTTTACTTTGTGTCATCTTGTAACTACTGACATAATCTGGTCAGAAATACTAACGTATTGTTTTTTAAATACGTTATGAAGTGCATGTACATGTCCTTATGTAGGTTGTGTCAATTGTGGCTTCTGCTTTGCCCTTTATACATAGAGATTTCTCTGACTTCCAGATTTAATTAATTCATTAATTTATTAATTATCAGATATCTGATATCTTGACCCATCCTTGCTCACAAAAGGTGATCTCAGCCAGCATTCAAGCAAAATTGCATCACCAGTTTAAGACGTTTTCTGAAGATTTCACAAAGTTCCTAAGCCTAAACTGCTCCTGTCCCAACTTTTTTGGAACATGTTGCAGACATCTGTTTCAGAGTGAGTGTATATTTACAAAAACATAAATGAAACTGATTATACAAAACATGAATTATCTTGACTTTGCACTGTTTTCATTCAAGCGCAGTTGAAAGTTAATTTATAAATCACTGCTTTATGTTTTTATTTGAATTTTACCTACTGTCCAGTTTTTTGTAATTGGATTTGTACTTGCACATACACACACACACACACACACACACACACACACACACACACACTCCTGCCGGACAGAGCCACAGAACACAGAAACAGCTGTTCTCTTCTTCCTCAGACTGTATCTGACTAGACTGACCAGACTGTGCACTGCAGGGGAGAATGACTAATACGTATGCAGCAGGTCAGTTTATAACTCTCTCCCTGCCTCACACGCAGACACGTTCACAAACTCATTTAAAGGAGATACATGGAAGGTTAAACGCTGAATCTTGTTGATAATACAAACTAGGCATGCACCTATTTAGGTTCTTCTCTCCCGATAATGATATTGATACTTGAACTCCATACAGAGTTCTGATCTGACAACAGTGCTCTTTAACAGCCCCCATGTTTCACTAGTGGAATGTAAATAGTCAGAGACCATGCTGCAGTAAATTCATTTCCAGTCAAAACTGCCCTTCAGTACAAGTGATTCATTTTACATTAAAACACTAAATATAATTCTACAACTTTTATTACAGCTTCCATAGTTTTCCAGAGGCTTGCTTTCAGCTCTTTAAAGAAATCTGCAGTGATGTTCTCCTACATTTCCAAAAGGTTGGTTATGCTGTTTTAGAAGACCCTCAGCAACAGAAGCTGTAGCCATACACACGCTTTCACTGCTGTCACTTGGCCCAACAATCGAATCCATACACACACACACACACACACACACACACACACACACACACACACACACACACACACACTTTTCAGAGATGTTATAACCATAGCATTTCCTCCATCATTTCCAGTTGACTCAAAGTGGCCCCTCCCTCTTGCACTATGAAAGCGGAGTCTGACAGGGTGCCATGTCATTATCTGAGGGGTGGAGAAATGTTCCAGACTGCACTGAATTACTCTCCATTTCTCTCTCTCTCTGTCTCTCTCTCTCTCTCTCTCTCTCTCTCTGTCTCTCTCTCTCTCTCTGTCCTCCCTTTCTTTCTCTTGCTCACTCTATATATTCTCTCTCTTTTCCTCCCCACTCACACTTCCACTCTCTCTCGATCTTTTACGCTCTTTTTATATTTTTTCTTGCTCTCTCTTTCTTTCTCCTCTCTCTTTCTTTCTTCCTCTTCTCTTCCTCTCTTCCTGTCTGTCTTCTTCTCTTCCTCACTCAATCAGTAACTCTCCTTCTTTCTCCCTCTAACACTTCTTCTCTCTCTTTCTTCCTGTAACTTTCCTTATTTCTCTGTTCCATCGGTCTTTTTCTCTTGCTCCCCTGTTCAGTTATTCTCTCTCCATCTCTCTCTTTCTCTCTCCATCTTTCTCTCTTTCTCTCTCTCTCTCTCTCTCTCTGTTTCATCCTTACTTTATTACGCTCTCTCTTTCTGTCTTTTCTCTTGCTCTCTCTAGCTCTTTTTCTCATATTTTTCTCACTATCATTCTTTTGGCTTGTCATACTTCCTCTTTCTCATCCGCTTTTTCTCTCTCTTCCAGTACTGTTTTCTCTCTCTCCCTCTCACCTCTCCATCTCTCACACTCATGCTCCCTCTCTCTGTACATCTCAAACTCTTTCTTTCACTCTCTTTACCCCCCTTCTTTCCCCACTCTCTCCCTCTGTCTCCCTCTCATTCCCTCACTCTCACCCTCCCTCTCACACTCCTTCTCTCCATCCCTCTCCCTCTTTCTTCCTCTCTTTCCCTACCTCCATCTTTCACTCTTTTTCCCTGCCTCCCCTCCCTCCTTTTCCCTCTCTCCCTCTCTTGTCCTCCCTCCATCTTTCACTCTTTCCTGCCCTCTCTCCCCCTCCTCCTCCCTCCCTCCTTTCCCCTCTCTCTCCTTCTGCCTCCCTCTCATTCCTTCACTCTCACCCTCCTTCTCACCCTCCTTCTCTCCCTCTCCCTCTCTCTCTCTCCATCCCTTTCCCCCCCTCTCTCTCTCTCCCTCCCTCTCTTTCCTTCCATCTCTCCCTTCCTCTGTTTCTCTCTTTATCTCTCTGTCTTTATGTGTCTCTATATTCTGCCCTCTTACACTTCCTCTCTCTCTCATTATCTTTCTTTCTCTCTCATCTCTCCTTTTCTTGCACTGCCATTTCCTCTCGATTTTATCTCTTACTTTCTCTCTTTTGCTCTCTCACTTACCTTTTCCCTCTCCCTCCTTCTCTTTCTCAGGTACATTCTCTCCTTCTCTTCCTCTCTGGTTCTCTCATCTCACTCTGTCTCACACCTGTGTATTAAAAGCAGATACAGCTCTCTTTACAAGGCTTGATTTGAACAAGGGCTGTTCATGCACTGACCAGCTGGTCAACCTTTAACTAAGGCACATTTCTTAGTAAGAGAAGCTTTTCATATATCTTTCTAAACCTGACAACAAAATGTTGAATCCATTATTTGTTAAAAAGATTTGAATGGAGAGTAAAGCGTTTTTTTACCCAGACTGTATTGTAGTAGTTTGAGCTCAGAAAGGCTCTGTGTTCTCCTCAGTGGTGTATTTAGCCTAAGCTGGCACAGCTCACTGTATTCTGTTATGTATGAAGAAAATATTCATGACCCAGTACAGTCATGTGCTTCAAAGGGAGCGCACGAGACACGTCTGAAATATGATCTCTCGGGGGGCGCTTGTATGGATTCACCAGTTGAATTTGAATACGGAACTTGCTGTGGGTTTGTTTGCAACTTTACATCTTCATTTCCAGCCGGGCCCCACTAGCGCTTCACTGCCAACCATGAAAAATGCATTCAATTATTGTGCAGGGGTATTTGTTAAAAGTGCCTACATTAGATATGCATAAATATATGAAAACCAATCACATCTGTTTCCATAATGAAAGGTCCCCTTCACCAGCTGAAGACGTTAGCATTTCCATTTAAATTTTTAAAATCCCAACACTATTTGTGGGAAAAATGCAAATGCATTATTAATATTCCACATGAAAGGGGAGCATTAGTCACGGATTATATAATTCAAATGAAAATGTTTTGTATTAGGTAACATTTGTAATAGAAAATAAGCAAATAGGCAGTGAGGGGAAAGCACTAACGCAGCAGTTTTTTGTGGAGGGGCAAACACTGCAGTGGAGCTGAGATTCAACTTCCAAATACTGAAAAAGAGACAGAGAATGCAGATCCAGCAGGCCAAAAGTGGCCATAAAAAAGCCAAGTGAAAGTGCTGTAGGACCTGCTGGACACTCTTAAGAATAAAGATGTGAAAAAGTGGAAAAATGCCATAGAGGAGCCACTTTTAGCTCCCTGAAGAACCTTTAAATGGATGGATTTTCAAAGAACCATTTGTTGTAAATGAGATATGTGAGTGTGACAAAACTTCTTAAAGTTTAAAGCTTTAAAATGTTAGAAATAAAGGTTCTGTGCAGGTTAATTTTTCATTCATCAAGGTACAAACAATGTATATGTTCACTCAAAGGTACAACAGTGGTTTTAAGGTCCAACTGTGTACCTCAAATAAGTTTTTCCAGGTGAAAAGTACATATTTGTCCCTTTTCATATCCTAATGTTTTAAAACAGAACAATAAAATAAAAAGCCTGGAGACGAGACGGGGTGTGTAGAGTCAGTAGAGTTTAGAGAATATAACTTCAATGGATTATGGTAAAATTATGTTCCCTGATTAAAGGTACTGAGATATACACTTGAGGGTTCCAGCCCAGTGATAAGAGGGGTACTGCCTCAATGTGTAACGGGGAGCGAGGAGGCGGACGCATATGTGGAGATAAGCGACTTTTATTGTGGCCAGATCCAGGGTCATAGTTGTAATGGTCCAGGGTCATAGAGCCAACACGGGTTGAACGGGGGGCAGACATGACAGACAAACAATAAACAATAAGCAGGTTCAAACAACACACAGTAACCAGAATAACCAACACAGCAGATAACAGTTCAGACATACATCAAACAGACATCCAAACACCACCGCAGATAAGACTCAAAGACCAGCAAACACCAGGGGCAAACACAGGGCTTAAATACACAGGGAAAATGAGGGACAGGTGGAAAACAAGTGGAGACACTCAGGGGCGGAGTCATGAAACAAGAGGGCTAAACCAAAACACGAAGACATGGACAGGACTGGGAGGGGCCAATCGTGACACAGTGATAGTTTCATACCTTATTTTTCTGAGAGTGTAGGGACCCTGGATCTGTATCTACTTTCAAAGTAGGTTAAAATCTTGCTCAAGGAATATGCTGTGAATAGCTCTCCAATGGCCACCAAAATTCTCCACTGGATGTAAACTGGGTGGTCTTAATTTTAGGTAGCGCTTACACAGTTAGAGTGTAGAGTCAGTTTCACATATTTCTCATGAATTGAGCAGGCAGGGATTGTTGGACTGAGGGCTGCATGCTTATTAGAATGTTAGGACCACACTTAGATTGTTCTCTGACAGATCTTCTCGGAGAGTACATTTAGTTTATGCTGGTTATTTAATATCCTGCTTTAATTTCAGTGTTAGACAGTTTTGATGATTTACATGTTCCCTGGACCTTTAGAGAACATTTATATACTGTGAAGGTTCTTTGGCTCATTTTCCTAGTCTAAATCAGGAACTCTTTATTTTATTTTATTTATTTTTTATTTTTTGGAGTGTAATTCTGTAAAGGGTGAGGGGAGAAGCACGGTTTCTGCAGCCTCTCTGATGACACAATGAAAACTGATTGATAATTAAGTCCGGCCAGTGAAGCCTTAAGCTGCCATTATGAATAGTGCGAAAACGTGTCCATTAAGAGCCACTTTAAGCCTCGCTCGGGAGAGGCTGCAGGCCCTAATGATAAAGTTAGCGCCTGTCATTGTTTAGCCCATAGCTAACAATTACCAACAGTTCTTCAGCAGTTTCCAAAAGGCAAAGCACATGATGTCAAATCTACATCCATCCATACATGCAGTGAAATCCTTTATACCCTATAATGATACAAAACAGATTCATAACCATTTCATGTATTTTTTCCATTTCTTTCATTCTTTTATATTTCTGTTAACAAAGATGCAAAGGTCTGTACCTGACTAGCCAAAGGTAACTAGTGTCAGGCTAGCTAGCTGGCTATAATACACTCAAAATGTGGGCTGTTGCAAGATTGGAAAAACTTTACGGAACATTTACCAAAAGTCCCATTATATGTAATGAATTTAGGTTGCAGCCAAGTTTAGATTGGATAGGTAGCCTTGAGTTTCCAGACTAAAATGCTATACTACTAAGCTGGACTATATTCTTGTTACTAATCAAAACTAGGGAGGCTGGAAACAATTTGTTTGTAGCTATGTTAATGCTAGCTCATTTCCAAGACAAAAGTCATGACCTCTCACCTATATACAAACTAAAAAGCTTTTGAAATGAATAAAGCTCTCTAAATTTCGTTGTTTTACACGTCATTTCCTCTTTAGGGTGAAAGAGATTTTCACCCATGTTCTGTAAAGCTTCCCCAGTCTTGCAATAGTTGTTATGAAAGAATGTGTTTGTGGGTTGAGTATGAGTGGGTGAATTCTATTCTTTATATTCATGTTTCAAGTTTGAAACATGAACATTTCTGAGAAGATTAAGTGAGTTGTTCTCAAAGGAACAGCAAAACATCATTATAGTGCTGCTTTTACATGGTGGCATTGAAAAAAACACTGTTCCATGTCTTGGTATGTATTATATAGCCGTGAAATCATCCAGTTTATTCCACCGCTGCAGTGGATTTGGAAAGATGGGAAAATGTACACCATATTGCCAAAAGTATTTGCTCGCCTGCTTTCACATGCGTATGAAATTGAGTGAGATCCCATTTTAAATCCGTAGGGTTTAATATGATGTCAGCCCACCCTTTGCAGCTATAACAGTTTTATCTCTTCTTGGAAGGCTTTCCACAAGGTTTAGGAGTGTGTTTATGGGGAATTTTTGGCCATTCTTCCAGAAGCGCATTTGTGAGGTCAGACACTCATGTTGGACGAGAAGGCCTGGCTCACAGCCTCAGCTCTAATTCATCCCAAAGGTGTTCTGTTGGGTTGAGGATAGGACTCTGTGCAGGCCAGTCAAGTTTTTCCACACCAAACTCGCTCATCCATGTCTTTATGGACCTTGCTTTGTGCACTGGTGTGCAGTCATGTTGGAACAGAAAGGGGCAGTCCCCAAACTGTTCCCACAAAGTTGGGAGCATGAAGGTGTCCAAAGTCTCTTGCTCTGCTGAAGCATTAAGAGTTCCTTTCACTGGAACTAAGGGGGTGAGCCCAACTCCTGAAAAACAAGCCCACATCATAATCCCCCCTCCACCAAACTTTACACTTGGCACAATGCAGTCAGACAATTATTGTTCTCCTGGCAACCAACCAACCCAGAGTCATCCATTGGATTGCCAGACAGAGAAGCGTGATTTCTTACTCTAGAGAACACGTCTCCACTGCTCTAGAATCCAGTGGCGGTGCTTTACACCACTGCATTCGATGCTTTGGAAACCCATTCCATGAAACTCTCTACTCACTGTTCTTGAGCTAATCTGAAGGCATCCTTCATGGTACCACGCTGGAATTCACTGAGCTGAGAGCGACCCATTCATTCACTAATGTTTGTAGAAGCAGTCTGCAGGCCTAGGTGCTTGGTTTTATACACCTGTGGCCATGGAAGCAATTGGAACATTTGAATTCAATGATTTGGATTGGTGAGTGAATACTTTTGGAAATATAGTGTAGCTCTTGAATACAGCATTAAGCTGCATTCACACTAGAATTTTGCAGTTGCGTTGTGTTGCCTTACAAATCTCCATGACTGAGAAAGTCTGGAAAATTGGTGATGAAAGAAATCCTCCATTATGCTGCAGCGCGCAAACTAGCTAACTTGCTAACCATAAAGAGTAATGACACAATAGTGACTAGTTATATCAGATCGTTATGGAATTACAATTCTGTACACAAGAATTTCCAAAGACATGTAGACATTTGCGTGGTTCTCAGCAGTCAGCAGTCACAAATATATATATATAGATAGATAGATCCATCCAAGCCTTACATTACCAAGCACAATACAAAGTGTCAAATGCAGTGGTGTAAAGCGCCGCTACTGGCCTCTAGAGCAGTGGAGATGTGTTCTCTGGAGTTCTCTGGAGTTCTCTGGAGACGTGTTCTTCACTCGTCCAACATCGGTGTCTGACTTCACAAATGTGCTTTGGGAAGAATGGTCAAAAATCCCATAAACATGCTCCTAAACCTTGTGGAAAGCCTTCTCAGAAGAATTGAAGCTGGTATAGCTGCAAAGAGTAGGCCAACATCACATTAAACCCTGCATGTGAAAGCAGGTGAGCGAATACTTTTGGAAATATAGTGTGTGTGTGTGTGTGTGTGTGTGTGTGTGTGTGTATATATATATATATATATATATATATATATATATAGCACTGTGGATGGGAAAACCTGATGCAAAATTGCTCATTGTGGTGAATTCCATTGAAATTAATGTAATTTTGCTGTCTGGCATATGCAGGTGTTACTAGGGCATAAGTAAAAGCAGTCTATTTCTCTCTCTCTCCTTCTTTGTGTTTCTTACCTATCCCCATCTTTTCTCCGCTATCCATCACCCTGTCACTCTGTTTTGGTTGGGGAGTAGTAATGATAGTAGTGATTGGAGAGATGATCATATTCTCATTGCTGTGTCCACAGCCTAACTCTCAGATCTTTTCCACAGTCAGTTGTGTGAGTAGTGGGAGGTGCAGGTACATCCATGTGTGTATCTGTCTATTCGTATAACATGTCAGAGTGAGATTGCTGGTGGACAGATTTGATGACTTAGCACTTCAGCAGTACGTGTGTGTGGATGTGTGTGTACACACATGTGTGATGTGCATGGTTGTAAAGTATAGCTGCAGCTGGGACACTGCCAGCTGCTCAAGGTTAAGGGGTGATAAAGAACCATGTATGGTGATGTCATCTGTCCAGCTCTGGGAAATATGACTTACACACACACACACACACACACACACACACACACACACACACACACACACACACAGGTGCACATGAACTCTCGTCACATTAAAGCAATTTGGCCATCTCATCGCTCCTCTTAAGCTGTGTGGAGACGTTTCAGGAGATGATGACACCCATCCATGGTTCTGCTGATTCAGCTCTGATTCAGCAGCTGTTCCTGATGAATTGGTGGAGATGGAACATGTCCATTGTACAGCATTAACCATGGGACCTTTCAGCCTCTCTTCTTTTGATAGATTGTCAGTTAGGTAAATCATGTTTTTTAACTCTTTTCTAAAAATACAAGCCACTTAGATTATTGCATTGTATTATTTATCATAGTTACCACCATTAATCCTACCTCAATTCATTTACATATTGTCGCTGTCATATTGAAGCCTTGTAGCTATTTATTTATTTAAGCATTTGAAAGCTTCAGCTGCCCTTTACATTGTGTGAACATCTCGTAATGAAAATGGTGCAAAATTACTTGGAGACCACAGAGAGTTTAGATGCCAAACAGTGGGTTACAAACAGTGGGAGAAAAAAAAGTGCTCAGTATTAAGCACTAAGAACATGTTGTAATCTGGAAGTAGAAGTATCTATCAAGATTAGATTAAGATTAAGTGACCCTTATTAGTCCCACAATGGGGAAATTTCACCTCCGCAATCTAACCCATCCGTGCAGTGAAAGCTCATCCAGTTGTTATGAAGAGCATCTCAGAGTTACATTAACATGCATGAACCCCTTAAAATCCCAGGCTTGTTACATACTAAGGCTTATTATTTAGTACAACTACAACTACAAAGACTTCAATGCAAACTGGCTGAGCTGTTCTTGGGTTGTAGATAAAATGTTCTTGTCTGTTTCACAGATATGAAGTTTAGTTTTTACTGTGATAACATGTTTAAGAAATAAATAAATTCATTTTATCAATAAGAACTCAGGGGGACTAGATCGTGGGTCCACATTTAATTCTTCAGAATTAGAATTGCTTAATTTATAGTGCAATGAAAAATCAAAGACCACCCTTTATTTATTTCATTTCCAGTCAAAATGGCCACAAGTTACTAGTTTTTGGCTTTAGGAAAAAAACAAGCAAAAAAACATATTTAACACTAATTAACAACTTACCCTGGATGACTAAATGCAATTTTAATTCTATTAATTCTAATCCAATTCTATTTCAGGATTTAGTGAGTCCACTCTTTCCCTTATTGCAGCTTCCATTCTTTTCAGGCAAGTTGTTTTGGTTTTCAAAGAAATTTACAGGGAACAAAAAAGAAAAAAAAACACTGAGCATTAGAAGTTGCATTTTCTGCTTCTGACAGTTCTCAAATCCCAAGCACATTCAGTGATGCTGAGGTCTGGACGCTGGCATGGTCTGTTGTTCTGAGAACAGCAGCATCTTCTTTGTTTGCAAATGTAAGAGCTTCTTGACATCTGCACATCCTTTCAGTTGAGTTGTCTTCTCACAGTGGAAGGATGGACAGAAATGTGTGTTTTTTTCAAAGTGGAGCTCTGTTTTCTTTGAGAAAATACTGTTTATCTGATGGTTACAGTTTTGATGGTCACAGTTTTGATGCTCTACCAGGTCTTGCAGGTTTGTGAGGAGTCCTATATTCTCTATTACTATCACTAATTTTCATACTTTTTTTTTTGAATTTTGGAAACTCCTGTTTTTCATTCTTAAAACTTCACACTAAAACTTACTTAACACCTATTTTGACTAGAAGTTAAATAAATGAAGGGTGGTCTCTAATTGTTAAACAGTACTGAATTTATTAGTTTCATAGTATTACCAATAATACATAGGCTGTGGTTACAGAATAATAAGTCTAAGGAGTTCAATAAACAATGTACAATGTACGTACATCTATTCCCAGTTAAAGCATTTGCAATAGCACAATTAAACGTGAGTTTAGGAGGCCATTGAATGTTAAACTACCTCAGTAATGGTAACAATAAAGGCAGTGACAACAATGCTAACACCAGTCATGCTCGTTTGCATTATCATCATCGTGTTCACTCCAGTGCTGTGTGGTGTAATGTATAGGTCTGTTACATTCTCAGTGCAACTCGGCGGGCCACGGGCGCTGCAGCTCCAGAGGAGTTCCCACGTGTGAGCTGCAGCTCAGGCTGATCTGAGGCCTGCCTCATTCTGTCAAAACAGGTGTCTTGTCTTTCTGTCGCTCGTGCTGCGACTACACACTCCCCTCCTTCGTCTTTTACCTTCTGGAATCTTCCTCCTCCTCTCCCTCCTCTCGCCCCTGAAATCATCATCATCGCCCCTGAAATATTCATCCCTAAATCTCTGCACTCATCTTCTGATTTTTTTATTTTTTCTACCTCAGAACACACTTTCTCATGCCCCCCCCCCCCCCCTTCACTGACTGTTGTCAGCTTCCTTTTACGAGGAAAAGAACATCTATTTTAAGCGCTGCACCATAGACCAGCCACCCACACACTGCTAGAGAGAGAGAGAGAGAGAGACTGGCACATCTCATCCTGAGGAGCAAAGCAGGGAGGGAATAGTGAAAAAGAGAATGAGAGAAAGGAGGAGGAGTAGAGGAAAGGGGGGTGGGGTGGAGGGGAGCGAACAGTTCATCAAAAGCAACAGCACAGTCACCACTGCAACAGTTTATCTAACACACGCCATATACACGGGCAGATCTGTTTCAGATACATCAGCATGAGATATGATCCAGGCAGTGAATCCTGAAACTCTGGCAAAACGGAAAAAGAGAAAAGAAATGGAATTGCCCCGACTTTGCATCAACTACTCTCTCTCTCTTCTGAACAAGGTATATAAGCTGCTGGGGATTCAGTGCCAAGAGACATACAGGGAATATATATGAAATGTGTGTGTGTGTGTGTGTGTGTGTGTGTGTGTGTGTGTGTGTGTGTGTGTGTGTGCGCGTGTGTTTTCATACATTCTCAGCACAAAAAAATGCCTTGACTTTGTAGGAAAGCTATAGAAAAAGGATAAAGTAAATAATAAACTTTTTTTCCACAAAATACTGTACAGTGCAAAAGTTCCTTCATTAATTTGTTATTCATTTTTTAGCCTAATGAACCAGAGCAGAAAACATATATTTAACAGAAAATGACACTAATTTTTTTCATGAATAAATTCTAACACCAATCATTTTTTTGCATTAACGAATTTTCTTTGTTTGACCCTTTAAACCGTCTGTAGCACACACACACACACATACATACATTTTCTATGCTTATCCTTCTGGGTCGTGGGGGGTGCCGCAGCCTATCCCAGCAGTGATTGGACGGAAGGCAGGAAACACCCTGGACAAGTTGCCAGTCCTGGCAAAACATTCACACAGAAAGGACCCTGGTCACCCAGCTGGGATTTGAACACAGGCCTTTCTTGCTATGTACCATACCATACCATACTGTTGCCACAGTACTAACAACTGCTCCACCATGCTGCCCTTACCAGCTGTAGTAGTTCAGGCTCAAACCCAGCTCACATGCTCATATTGATCTGATAGAATGCGTGACTGTAGATCTCTAGTTGAAATACAGTTTTTAAATGAAATGTAAAGCAATAACTTCAGCATCTTCAGTAGAATACACTGTATAGCACTTGAGGGAGACCTGCTTATAAATCAACAAGCAACAAACTAACAAAACAATGATAATGTTCAGGTTCATGTGAACCCTGGATTCACAAGTTAAAGTAATGATAATGAGTTATGGATAGTAATAAACATATTCTGATGAAGCTTAGTTTGTCCACTCGTAAGCCTATAAGAAAATACTTGAGAAATATGAGAAAAAAACACAGTACACTGTATTTTCAGGGTTTTTTTAGATGAAAAAAACACTCCACGGACTCTCAGTAACATGTCAAAAACACATGAGGTTGGGATTAGGTTTTGGGTTGAGGTTAAGGTTAGGATTAGAGCCAGGGTTAGGGTTTGGGACAGTGACCTCCCAATGTAAAGTACCCCATAAATGATGATTTTGTGATGATTTAGTATCTCAGTTCATGCCCTGGGTTTATTAATACTTGTAAATATCAAAGATCTAAATATATATATATATTAAATAGATTGTTATATTGTGGGGCTGCAGGTTGAACTACTTTGGTAGAATAGTTATCTGCTTGTGTGTGTGTGTGTTTGTGTTTGTGTGTGTTTGTTCGTGCTGCCTTTATCTGGTGTGTCACACTGTGACCACTGAGAAAATGACTACTACATGCCGCACTCATTCTCAGGCTGTTGTGGAGAGAATTAGTGATTTTCAGCACCATGGACAGCACCAAACCGCAGCGAGCACTGAAACCTGGCCATGACTGCACTGTTGTTGAGCCTAATTTCTTCCACAAGTGTTTTCAAATTGCTTTCAACCACAAGCTGTCTGTCTTTCTACACCTGACCATTTCTTATTTTCCTTCTTCTTCTCTGACCAAACAAACATAACAGACTGCCTTCTTTTGTCCACAGTATGGAGTTAGTATTAGTATGGAGGTTTACTGTATCACTGTCCCTGGGTTTCTATCATTGTGCTGATGTTGTGTAATGAAAAGAGTGTTTACAACACTGACAATCTGTCGTTGACCTCATAGCCATTGCATTTTTGTATTGTGGTGAAAATAGCACAGTATCATCATAACCAATGGTAATCGAGGCCATGTATTAGAGAACAGATTCAGTCAGTACCTGTTTTATATGCTGTATGTGATACTATGGGTCCATTCCATTTCTGCTTTTATCATGCCCTTGGTGACTCTAAAGAGGATGTCGCCTACAACGCACAAGTGGCCACTTGCAGGACAATGAAGGAGGGTATAGAGAGCGAATCAGTTGAGTAGCTTTATTGTCCCTTAAAGGGAAATTTACTTTGCAGTAATAGCAAACAAGCAAGCATTGCAACATGTCCAAATTCACATAATGGACACAGTGCACACAATACACCCTATATATCCAGTTCAATAAAAGAGTTTTTACATCTATTGTCTTTTCCTGCTGGGAGGCTGACCAGAAGAGATTGAAGTAGAAGCTGTAGAACTCAAAACTGAGTGGGTGATCTAAGTGGAAAGCTAAGTTTAGATCTCTGTTGAATATATACACATGTTATGGAGCTTGAACAATGAGCATAATCCTGCTTTTCACCTCAACATTCAAACATTCATTCTTATTCTTAACTGGCTATTTTCATGCCTAGTTTGCTGAAGTCCACATAAGAATTTTGGATTTTTTGTGACATTGCACCTTTTTGATTTGGTCTGCTTGGTTTCACAGTGCAACAGTAAAAGTGCACTGAAATAAACATGTGAGTGCTCACTGATTGGTTAGGAATGTGATAATATAAATAACCTGTGTTTCAACTTCCATTAACCTACAGCTGTATTAACTACACTCTTAAAAAAGGTGGTCCTTCAAGAATTCTTTAGTAAAGAAAAATGGTTCTACAAAGAACCATGAACCTCAAAGAACCCTTTGCATGATTAAAGGGTTCTTTGCATCTTGAAAGGGCTCTTCAGATTGATGGAGAATGTACTGTAGATGGTTCTATATAGAACTTCTTTGAAAAGTATTCTATATACAGTGGGGAAAAAGTATTTAATCAGTCACCTATTGTGCAAGTTCTCCCACTTAAAAAGATGAGAGAGGCCTGTAATTGACATCATAGGTAGACCTCAACTATGAGAGACAAAGTGAGGAAAAAAAATTCAGAAGCTCACATGATCTGATTTTTAAAGAATTTATTTGCAAATAATGGTGGAAAATAAGTATTTGGTCAATAACAAAAGTTCATCTCAGTACTTTGTTATATATCCTTTGTTGGCAATGACAGAGGTCAAATGTCTTTACAAGGTTGGCACACACCGTTGCTGGTATGTTGGCCCATTCCTCCTGCAGATCTCCTTTACAGCAGTGATGTTTTGGGGCTGTCAGCGGGCAACATGGATTTTCAACTCCCTCCAAAGGTTTTCTATGGGGTTGAGATCTTTAGACTGGCTAGGCCACTCCAGGACCTTGAAATGCTTCTTACGAAGCCATTCCTTTGTTGCCCTGGCAGTGTGCTTGGGATCATTGTCATTATGAAAGACCCAGCCATGTTTCATCTTCAATGCCCTTGCTGATGGAAGGAGGTTTGCACTCAAAATCTCAAAATACATGGCCCCATTCATTCTTTCATGTACACAGACCAGTTGTCCTGGTCCCTTTGCAGAGAAACAACCCCAAAGCTTGATGTTGCCACCCCCATGGTTCACAGTTGGTATGGTGTTCTTTTAATGCAACTCAGCATTCACTCTCCTCCAAACATGACGAGTTGTGTTTGTACTAAACAGTTCTACTTTGGTTTCATCTGACCATATGACATTCTTCCAATACTCTTCCAGAACATCCAAATGCTCTCTAGCAAACTTCAGACGCGCCCCGATATGTACTGGCTTAAGCAGGGGGACACGTCTGGCACTGCAAGATCTGAGTCCCTGGTGGCGTAGTGTGTTACTGACAGTAGCCTTTGTAACATTGGTCCCAGCTTTCTGCAGGTCATTCACTAGGTCCCCCCGTCTGGTTCTGGGATTTCTGCTCACCGTTCTTGTGATCATTTTGACCCCACGGGCTGAGATCTTGCATGGAGCCCCTGATCGAGGGAGATTAGCAGTGGTCTTGTAGGTCTTCCATTTTCTGATTATTGCTCCGACAGTAGATTTCTTCACACCAAGCTGCTTGCCTATTGCAGATTCAGTCTTCCCAGCCTGGTGCAGGTCTACAATCTTGTTTCTGGTGTCCTTGGAGTGTGACTGTTTGAGGTTGTGGGCAGGTGTCTTTTATGCAAATAAAGAGGTCAAACAGGTGCCATTAATACAGGTAATGAGTGGAGGACAGAAGAGCTTCTTAAAGAAGAAGTTACAGGTCTGTGACAGCCAGAAATCTTGCTTGTTTGTAGGTGACCAAATAATTATTTTCCACCATAATTTACAAATAAATTCTTTAAAAATCAGACAATGTGATTTCCTGGATTTTTTAGTTGAAGTGTACCTATGATGAAAATTACAGACCTCTCTCATCTTTCTAAGCAGGATAACTTGCACAATCAGTGGCTGACTAAATATTTTTTTTCCCCACAGTAGATCCCAGAAAAGTTTTTCTACTGTTATGATATCCACCTTATAACAATAGAAGAACCCTTTTGGTGTGATATAGAAACCTATTCAAAAAGGTTCTACATAGAACCACATACAGCACATTCTCCATCAATCAAAAAACATGCAAAGGGTTCTTTGCATGTCCATTGTTCTTTATGGAACCATTTTCTTTACTAAAGCGCCCTTACCACATTAAAGTAACAAAGAGAAACCTTAATGAATCTCTGTTTCTTTATGACTGATTGCCCTAATTCTGAGTTTAACTCTGAGGTCTGAAGGCATTTTCTCAAATTTGCATAACTTTTAAAATTTGCCTTTGAAATCTCTTGCATATAACAGGATACCCTTATGACTTATATGCTCTATTATCTTTGTCACTACTTTCCAAAACCACTATAGCTACTATAACAAATGTAAACCGGCATGTATGTATATAAAGATGTATATCCGGCATTGACTGAACTGTTTATGACATGATGGGTCAGTACATAGTGATTTCTTGATTGTCTGTTCGGGAGTTTCACATAAAATGTAGATGCACACATGAATCTACAAATTGCACATGGCGAGACACAGATGATGTGTTTTTCAGCCATTCTTCATAGCCTCATTATTATGGATATGAGTCACAAACAATCCCT
Organism: Pygocentrus nattereri; assembly: GCF_015220715.1. Taxonomy (NCBI): domain Eukaryota; kingdom Metazoa; phylum Chordata; class Actinopteri; order Characiformes; family Serrasalmidae; genus Pygocentrus; species Pygocentrus nattereri. Next base: position 11,425,429 of record NC_051226.1, read on the forward strand.
TGATAAGATGGAATGGAAAGTGCGACTCCACAGATTCAGGAAATGTTTGAACCTTATGTCTGCAATATTGCAAAGATAGAGAAACAAATTATTGAAAAGACAGAGAAACAAATATGGAAACATTCTCTTGTTTGGTTCAGACCAGAGGCAGACTGACCCAGAGTTCCCTAGACTCAACTGTGGTTCAGTTGTTTACTGCACACCTGATTACAAGTGGAGTGTTTACACACATCTAAATGGAGCAAAAAATGAAATATTTAATCAGTGTGCACCAAACAGGATGGATATGAAAGGGCCCGTAAATTCTTATTCTGCATATTTACCAAAACAAGTAATCATGAACAAGGCTAAAAGAGACTCAGTGCTTGACTCGTCGTCTTCACATCCCCAGTATTTACAGATTTAAATGCACTTGGTCTTGGCAGCAAACAAAGTACATGTTAGGGGATGTGACTTCTCTGGTAAATTTTACATTCAAAATACAAAAACTGCAACCAAACATTGACCTAACGCTAAAATAAGCTTGATAAAGACACATCTGCTAGACTAATAGGAGGTCATAAATAAGGCAGAGTAGAGAAGTGAATTGAATAGTTTATTTTTGAACTGTGAAGTATTTTATAGTTTTTGCTTCCACATATACCATTGTTTCTGACTTTTTTTTGTTTGTTTGTTTTTAAAAGGAAATGGAATCAGATTGCAGTGCCCTCTGGGCAGGATCTGTCCCTGATGTCTGCAGTTTTGTTGACTTGATCCCTCTGCCCTCCAATGGGTCATCTAATGAATTCCACTTGAGCTGATAAAATAATGGAACGACCCTTAAGGTGGAGATGGGGATTTCCCCAAAGGGAAATGGTGAGGGCAAGTCAATGAGAGCTTGTTAAAGAATGTAATCGAATGGAGCCTGTGTCCTCTATGTGCAGATATGTTTTTGTTTGTGTTTGTGTGTGTGTGTGTGTGTGTGTGTGTGTGTGTGTGTGTGTGTGTGTGTGTGGAGGGGTGAATAGCATAAACCTACATGAGATGCATGGATGTGTTAACCTGGTATCACTATATTTGTATAGTACTGGTTTATCATATGTGCTGTGTAGATTCTAACTTTCTCTTATAAAACAGATAGTTCCAGTCCTAAAATCTGATTGGCTGATCCATTCGAAGCTGTTGTAAAATCAATTATATACACACCACCTCACAACAACTGTATTGTGTATCACTGCACCACAGCACGACAAAAAATACCCTTGCGCTGTTAATGGATTAGTCTTTGACTCTCAGGCTGCTTGCTAGGACTACCTAGTATACGGATGAAGTAAGAAGCCGTTTTTTATTTAAACCGAGGGCCTGGGAACTTATGTTCTTAACTAGAACTAGGCTGGTCAGCTAGCTAACAGGCTAAAAGATAACAAACAGTCTAAACAACATCATCATTAATATCACAGGCTTGAACCATAGAACTTACAGTATGATTAACTCTAAATTGGCAGTATAAAAATCAATTAAATTGATTACATGCTTCAAATGTTCGTGTTTCAGTCAGAAGTAGCATCAAACCCAGAATGACTCCCTAAATAGTGTTCTAGCTACGAAAGTTTAGAAATTCTAACGTCTACAGCCAAATAGTGCATCATTTATCGAATGTGGATGTGGAGTCCCAAATAACTATTTCTTAGCTATATTTTGTTCTGTTGGGCTGCATGACCCAGTATTTAAATTCCTATGTAGTGCACTATGTAGGGAGCAGGGAGCCGTTTGAGATTTAGCCTCAATGTGAGAAGTGGGAGCTTGCTGGATTGGTGCTAAATAAGACTTGTGGTGGTAATTTGGTAACAAAAAACTACTTATACAGCAAATGTCTTTGCATTAAACAGTGCTATGTTATCATATGTTCATTGTTATACAGCAAAAAGAAAAAAAATCAGTGAAAAGACTGCAAAATACAGCAATGGGTGACTGGACGTTCTCCTCATTCAGGGGTCCATTGTTGCTTGGTAAGGATACCACACCCCACCATTTCTTGGTGGAATGCTTGTTAATGTTAATTATTTGGATTATTTTCTGAAAAATTATGCAATTGATCATATTTCATATTGTCCACTGTTTTATAAATTAACATCAATTTAACATTTCTTTAACACTAATTTTGTTTCTATCTATCTCTGCCTGTCTATGCTTCACACACATATTTTTGTGATGACTTTTGCAATGTAGGGCATGCTCTAGAGAATGCTAGCAAAATCTCTCCAGGCTTAATGAGAGTTTGTAGTGCACAACTCTTTAGATTACACTACTAGGATAGATGGGATGACATTTTTTCTTTCTTGTGCGATCAAGCTAATGTTTTCATGGTCATTGTTGTTCCAACCTTCCTTCAACTACATGGTGTTGATCAGTAGTGTATTGTGCATTCTAAACTCAACACATACCATTTTGAAGTCAACGTGTGGGAAAACAATGTGCTACCGTTTCTTGTTAGCATGAGATTTTTGCTAGCGTTCTGTAAAGCTTGTCAAACTCAGCAGCATTTACTACACTAACATGCATGTGTGGGCGGAGCATGGACAGGTCAGAGGGAGCATCTGTATATAATCTATAAGGCAATGTCCTAATAAAACGGGGCCGGTAAGCTCTGATTGTGTGTGTGGTTTGAGAAGGAGCTGGTTGGAAGGGCTGTGAGGCTCAGTGAACACCCAAAGCTCAGGTAATGAGAAATGATGTAGGTGTCAGAGGCAGAATTGTCTAAATCATTCCAAGGCCTGGTTACATAATTCCAATATCATTCCACTCAGGCTTTTCCTTATCTGTTATCACTGTCCGCTGGCTCTTCCCTGCACTTCCATTTGAAATAGATTCTTGCTTTCTCTCTCTCTCTCTCTCTCTCTCTCTCTCTCTCTCTGTCTCACTGTCTCTCGCCCCAGCCTCAGTGTGCAAAAGAGAAGCAGAGAATGCATCACCTAGATGATGACTAAGGATTCCAGTTAGGAGAGAAAAATCTACATTTTCATATAATCATTGTATTTCAGCTTGTATAATGTAGTGATTGCTATTTGCATGGTAGTCTCCCAGGACCAGACGTGAACTCATAATGAGAATGTCTAGGGACAAGAGTGAGAAATTTTGAGTTAAATGCGGGTGAGAAGGCTCACAGAACAAATTGTAAACCAATTCAATGCCTCGTGATTGTGGCCCTTATCTGATGCATAACAACTGTGTTAGCCCATAGAATAATCCCCCAAATAACTTTAAAACTTTAAGCATGTTGATGTGTGTTACATGTGCATAGACCCCATTACATTCTGTAAAAATAAGCATTACTTCTCATAAGAGAAGAACAGTTTAGTTAGCCAATGATAGCATTTCACTAGCTAGGTTGTTTTGCTTGTATTACATATTGTACTCTGGACATCAAAAGAGCATGGACTACAGCACTTTGAAGACAGGTTTTAGAAAGGATATCCCCTTGTTTGTGGTGGATTTTGTGGCAATTCAGCACCAGAATGTGCCCCCAGACCTGTATTATCATCACAAGAACACCTCTAGCCCCACAAGACTATTTGAATGATAGCTAGACATGTGCGTAATGCTCTAGTGTAGCATGCATGTCTAGCATTGCACAATTTGGTAGATTTTCCTGTAAAAGGAACAGGAACAGATTAGGGAGGTAAAACACTGCCTGTTTTCTAAAGGTGTAAAAACACAAGGGGAACACAGTCTTTTTCTTGCTGGGTTTTGGGATGTTTCTTGCTGCTGCAGATCTAACTGTTGCTGCATAATAATATTGTAGCTGTCCATGTGTTGGCTGGCTGTAGTTTTAACAGTACTGACAGAAAGCTCTGTCACTTCAACTGTTGCGTCCTTTTAGACAGTAATAAGTGGCACCCAAAAAAGAGAACATGATCTGCTATAAACTATGAAGTGTTGTGGTTCTAGTAAAGTTCAAAACCTTATGAAAAACCAGGGATTAAAGTAGTGAGTAGTGGTGCCCTTGTCAGCATTATCTGACAGACAGTAAACTTGTTGTTTGCCCATATGAGTTAGTGAAAAGTGTCCCCCAGAAAACTCCAGATAAGCATGTAGATGTGTGACATGTGTTTCCCTCCTCTGTGAAAGAAACTCCAACGTAATTGATGTTTTATATTCAAATTTACATGCACAGAAATGAGCAGCCTGATTCCCAAAGTCTCATTCTTCAGCCACAAAGACCCAAACCATGTATATACTGGACAACATGAACAAACCACATGACTTCCATTCCAAATCCTGAAAGGAATGTGGACTCTTGGACACCAAAGGCTCACAGGGGCTTCCATTCTTCCACACCACAAGACTTACTTAGGGCCTGCACCTGTCATTGAAGTCCCAGCGTGGTCAGTGCAGAAAAAATACCTATGATGTCAGTTACTTTGACCACTTTGAGGTAACCTTTTTGCAGCTTGGAGTGCCTGGAGCACAACACACATAAGTGTCCAGCATGAAAACACGTTTCACTAGTTGAAAAAAATAGAAAAAAGACACCCCAGGCCTCACAAACGGATATAGGTCTGGACCTGTCCTAATGGAAGCCTGCAGGCACTTACTTCATCAGCTGCCCATTGACTTCTATTGTAAGTGTGATTGGAGCCAGCTTCTTTTCTGTTCTCTCTTAAGTACAGACAAAATGTTGCCCACGGTTTTACTGACATAAGCCACAGATACAATAAATAGATACTAGGCTGAAATATGCATTCCTTTAACATTCCCTAAAATTCCAGTAGAGCTGGAATATCAGTATTGTGGAATAACAAGAAGTAGAGGCTGAGTGAAACTTCAGCTAGCCAAGTTCTCGTGGAAGTAGCTCTCTGGATGTGAAAGCCACTGTGTGAACCACTAACCTGTTTGTGAACAGCCCAAACCCGCTGAGATGGAATTCACTATTGGAAATTGGTTCTAGAATTTGAATGGGAGCGTTTGGCCTGCAGCCTGAATTGGCCAGATTGAGTTGAGATGGGTTTTAGAGTATGAGCTAGAGATGAGGTTGACCTCCACCTTTTCATTTTTGCCCTCCATCTTAACGGCACTTCCTTTTGTCTGGCCACTGCAAATGTACTTTTAACAGTGTGGACTGAGAGTAGTCTTTTCAAATCTATATCTCTTTTCATCCTCCTTTTCTCTCTCTCTCTCTCTCTCTCTCTCTCTCTCTCTCTCATGCTGTGTGTGTGTGTGTGTGTGTGTGTGTGTGTGTGTGTGTGTGTGTGTGTGTGTTGAGGCGTAAAGGGCTCTCTCTGCCCCTAGACAGATGCTGTCCGTGGAGAGGCTGCCCAGACAGAGTGATTCAGCGCTCCTGAAGCACAGCCAAGACCTGTGTGTGTGTTACTGAAGCACACACGGTGAGTGTGTGAAGGAATTTTCAATCTCCAGTCTTTCAACAAAACTGTGTGGCCAGCATAAAGGAACACCAAGTAATTAGGGTTGCCAGGTGCATGGTTTTGTGCTGGACAAAACTGGTCCACCTTTTTGAGCTTTGTTGTCCAGTTGCTACTGCAGTAAAATGTCTGGTCAAGTCTCATTTTAAATTCATTACATTACGTTTTTAGTTGCAGACAGGGTGCGTTCTGGTTGCTTCTTAAACTGTATATACTGTACCTTATAAAATGGATAGTTCCGGTTGTAAAATCGGATTGGCTGAGCTGCATTCAAAGCCGCTGTAAAATCCATAATATATACACACATTTGACAGCCTTACAACAGCTGAATTGTGTATTATGACACCACAACCCTTGTGCTGTTAATGGAATAATCTTTGACTCTCATGCTGCTCACATGGACCACTGAGTTTATTGATGAAATAAAAAACAGTTTTTGCTTAAACTGAGGGGCTGGTGACTTATGCTATAAACTAGAACTAGGCTGGTCAGCTAGATAACAGGCTAAAAGACAGCCAACAACAAAATAACTCCATCATTAATATTAAAGGCTTGAATTAAAGTATTCACAGTATGGTAAACTGTAAAACAACAGTTTGAAAGTCTAAACATGTCAGTTGAATGGATTACACACTTCCAAACTGCTCCGTATTCCCTAAAAAGTGTGCTAGCTTTGAAAGGTTTGAAATTCTAGCCCCTACAGCCAAATTATACATCATTTATTGAGTGTGAGTCCCAAATGACTTTCTTAGCTATATACAAGACTTGCAGTGGTAATTTGGTGACCAGAAAGTACTTATAAAATGAAACATTTTGCAATAAACAATGATGTGTTCATTGTTATACGACAAAAACAATTCATGAAATGACTGCAGTATACAGTGATGGCCGGCTGAATATTCTCATCTTTGGTTGCTTGGCAATGATACTGTACTGTAAAGGAATTACATTTCTTGGAGGAATACTTGTTTATGTTGATTATTACTCATAACACTGAAATTATTTTGTGAAAAATTGTGTATTTTATCATATTTTACTATGGCCGCCATTTTCTATAAGCAATGTTCATACAAGTTATTGAGTTTTTATCACAGCGAAGGAAGTTTGAAGAACACCCTTCTAGTGATAAAATCACAGTAACACATGGCCTCTCGTGGCATATTGCTTTATTATAACACATTAAATTAGTACATCACCAATAATGCTATTAATGTTTTAAACTGTTACTACGTAGCACAGTAGTATGTGGATTGAGACACATCTATATGTGTAGGCACTTGGGAAGAGCTATAGATGAGACAAATATGAGAGCCTGTTATTTTTAATTTACTACTAAATTACTTAGAAATATGCATCTTCATCTGTTTTTTCATGTGTGTTGCACAAAGCCAGAACAAGAGTTCAAAAAAGGATAAGAGTGCATTTGTACCGCAATTAGAGTTTAACCCATGTACAATGTGTAAAATATGACAAATTTTTAAAAATACACACACAAACACAATCGATTTGTTTTTAAACATAAAAAACAGCACAAAAGACTCTAAGAGAGATGTGATAAAAACATATCGGATGCTATGCTTGCTGAACACCATCCCTCTTTCTGTCCAATTTTGCCCCAGCTGAAATCTAGCAGCCCTACAAGTGATGTTTTAGCATTTTGCTTGGAAGTCACATATTACTGGTGCACTACTATGGTCACATGTCTGGCTGCATGGCTCAAAAGGACAGTTATAGGAATAGAAAGTGGCCTCTAGTGTATGACAGCTCAGCCTTTATAGACAATGACCCAGCTTAAGCACTGCCATGAGCCTTCACTCACCATCACTGTGGAACATTTGAGGCCTATAGTATCATCCGTAGTGTTGAATGAACAGCTACAATGTTCATTTAAGCCCAAATAGACCCAAATGGACACTGCAAGAGTAAATTTAACACCAGAGGTTTGCTGCATTTACTGCTTTGTGTCTTGATCCTAAACCGTAAAAGCTTATCATATACAATATATCTCTTTGCTAACCACTTTATTAGAAACACTTACCTTGATGCTCCACCATGGTCATGTCCAGTTAGGCCATTTTTCAATTACACATTCAAAAAGTAGGGTTGACCCAAACTGAAGCCAGAGAAAAAACATATGGTTCTAGTTTGAGTCCATTTCCAACTCCTTGATACAGGTGGAATTTATTTATTTAATTGTTCTGTGTGTACACACTCACACAAATGTCTACAATTACACACAATCATTTGCAGAGTTGATGTGTTAATTAGTCTCTTTCAAGTGTGAAAACATGAGCAAAAACACTGCTGGGAAGGTTACCACAGATGCATTAGCTTCATGTCTAGCTTATGTTTTAGCAAATGATCTTTAGCAAACAATTTAGAAAGTAATACTTCTAAAAATAAAAATAGCTATGGACTAGCTGTTAACAAACTATTCTGGTTAACATTCTGGTGACCTTATTGTTCATATTATAATGCTTGGTGACTTTATCTTCACCTGAAAGATTAAAGAATCCATTGACATTGGCTTCAGCTGTTACCAGTATTGCCAAAAATAGAGAACAACAGCCTTGAGTACCACTAGGTGCTCAATTTTAGTACAATTTTGAACAGGTACCAAAACTGGAACCTTAAGAACTAGACCAATGACCACTAAAAAAAGCAGTGGAATACCGTTCATAGAGACTGTAGCCCATCTGTTAATGCGCAATTTGTAATTGCAGACCTACATGATGGTATACAGCCCTGTTGGTGTTATACCCAACCGGTATAAATAAAAATAATGTGTGGCCACTCTGTCTTAACATGTGGGATGAGATCCTAATGTGTGGCCATGACTTATCAAGGCATAGGAACTAGATAATTAAGTCATGACCATGACTTAGTAAGGCGTAGGAATGAGATCATGCCTTATTAAGCTGTGGTTAGGGCTTAGTTATCTCATTCCCATGCCTCACTAAGTTGTGGCCACACATTATTTTTATTTATACTGGATGTCACCAGCAGGGCTCTGTATGATGAATCTAGAAAAAAAGGTATTTCTAATAAAGTGGCCAGTGAGTGGACATCCTAGGTAGATATATCTGATAAAGAATACAGTAAGAGGAAGTACAAGGTAGCTATTTCTAATAAAATGGCCAGCGAGTGGGAGTCCAAGGTAGCTGCTTCTGATAAAGTGGTGTACAACTGTACATTGTATTTATAAATCTCTACTGCACAGAAGCTCAAGACTAATTACGTTCACACCTTTCAAGTTGCCAGTAGAAGTAATAGGTCAGACTGAACTTCATGTCATTAAGGAAAGATGCTGTTACCGTATATGACACAATCTATTTGTTAAATATAGTTCTGGAACAATGGCCATATGCTGTTTTTACATTGTGCTGGGCCCAGTTGTGTCCAGGTACATCAGTATAACAGTCCTGTACCCTCATTGCATGCGGCACACTCCTTGCGTGACCTCCAGCCCACCCTTCTGTCAGTCCCTTAGTAGCTCCGGGGGGGAGCGCAGTGATTGGCCGAAAAGAAGCGTACGCCAGGCTGTCACATGCTCCTGTGTGGCATGTGTGAATAGGCCTGGGGCAAGTAGAGGGTCTGCATGCAAACAGGTAGAACATACGCAGTACTGACCTCAGGAGACACACACATACTGACACACTTTCCCATTGCAGTTTACTCATGTATGTATGAAGGGACAGAAGGCCATGAATTAGTGATGGAAGATATGCATCTCTTTCTGCCTTATTTATATAAATGTGTGTGTGTATACATTGACACTGTCATATAAAATAACTAATTATTTATTTGTTTGTTCATTTATTTGTTTGTTTGTTTATTTGACCATGCTAGCTGCCCCTTAAGTTGTCTGAGCATTTCAAGTTGTAGCACTGTGCAAAAGCCACAGACCACTTTTCATTTATTTAATTTCAGAATGTCCATTATGTTCAAATTACAGATTTTTCAGGGGAAAAAAGGTTGGAAAACACCTTCAACAGAAAAATACACAGAAGGCACAACCACTAAATATAATAGACTGTTCAGCATTTAATGTGTCCAGAGTTTGCCTTCGTTGCAGTTTCAGTTCTTTTTAGGAGGCTTGCTCCCAAGTTAAAAAAAAAAAATTTAAAACCTGCAGGGACGCTTTCCACACCTCCAAAGTTTGGCCTTAGGCGTTGGTTGCCTTTTCTGCTTTTCACTATTTCTTTAATACCGAACTTTCACAAATTTCCTTTTCTCAGTAACGGCTTCTTCACAACTACACATCTTCGGTAGGACTGTCCTATGAAGACTTCTCCTTAGTAGCCTATTAGGAACACAAATGAAACAGTCCTAAAGAGGCTGCGTGGTGACGTCACCAGAGTGGCACAAGACTTGTGAGGGAACTGGTGAGATGAAATTGAGCTACTGTATTGTTTGTTGCTTTTCAGTTCTTCATAGAAATGGAGATTCTTATGTAGTACAATAAGTAGCTTATACACAAACACTTCAACATGAAATGCATGGACCAATGCTTTCATTACTCAGCCATTTTACACTTTATAAGCTAATGAAGACGAATTCGAGTGTGAACAATATACATTTTTAAAATCTCTGCTCCAGTGGTTTTGTTTTTCACCATTTTTGTGGTGCTATTTTCTTTTTTTGTCCTTTGTGTTGTTTATGCACAGGGAACTGTGGGTAACCGAAGGCCTCCAGGGATACAGCTGATGCATCTATGAAATTACTCTGAACATAGGTTGTATACCAAGGGTTCTTCACTTTGGCCTGATATGACATAGTGACCGAGAAATGCAGCTTTAAATAGGCATTAAATGCAGCTATAGTGTCATCTTCTCATAGTAGAAGGTTGGACAGAAACATCTGTGGATTTTTTCAGATCTGAAGCAGCTTGATTTTCTCCTCTCTCTCAAAGCTTTAAGCTGTGTTTACAGATTTGGTGGTCTACCTTGTCTTACATGGTTGTTGCAAGTCCCATTTTCTTAATGTCTTTTTAAATAAATCTCCCCCTTGTTTATTGCAATCTTACATCTAAACTCCTTAGAAATATCTCCTGAAAAACGATATTACTGCCATTTTGAAGGGTTATGAAGGGTGTTTCCTGACTTTAGCAGAGTATTGTATATATCGCTGTCAGGAAAAACCTCATATCTCCAAAATGGTAACTATACAGGAGAAGGAAAAAAACCTAGTTACTTTTAATGTAAGTCAATGGGACCAGACTTTTTTTAAAGTCATTTTGGGCCATTTCTTTTGGTCCAATCATCATGACATTAACACACAATATAAAGGGCAACAAACACATTCAGTTTATGTCAACAACTAAAAAATGATGCAAGGTTTTGTTCCGACAGCAGCAATAAACAGATGTGTTTCTCTGATTTATTGGATGGTCATTGGCTGTTACTGTTATTATAGTATGTTTGTACGTACTATACGTATAGTACGTATAATATGTTCTCAATGCAAGGTGACAGATTAAGCATGCACAAAACATACACACACAAAATCCTCAACTCATTCACGGTTTATCACAGTGACACAAAAGTTTATCACAAAGGAGAGACTGTCCATTTCTTTTTCAGCTTATTTTTGTTATCTCTTTCCCTCTGCTAAAATTTAATAGGCCCTGAGGATGGACGAGAGAGAGAGACAGAAAAAGATGTGGCCTTGGTGAGTAGAAAGGCTTTTGTTTTTTAATCATCTCTCTCTTTCTCTCGCTCTCTCTCTCGCTCTCTCTCCTCTCGTTCTCTCTTATCAGGATGACAAGAGCCATAACGTCCTGTGAGATGCGCCTGGACAGAACGAGCATCTGTCAAAACAGGCTGGCCTCAGCGGACGCCTCGCTAATGGCAGCCGACGCGTGCAGAGAGCGAGAGAGAGAGAGGGGGATAGGGACAGAAAGGAGAATAGAGAGAAAGAGAAAAGAGTGTGAGAGAGAAAAGAGGAAAGGGATAGCGAGAAAGAGAAAAAGGAACTGAGAGAGAGTCATGGAGAGAGAGCATAGAAAGAATGAGGGAGAGTGAGGGGTGGGAGGGAGAGAGAGAGAGAGAGAGAGAAAGAGAGAGGGAGTGAAAGAAAGCGCATACTAATGCTCTGTTTCTGGCTTTTAGCAGAGATGTTTTCACTTATGACCCGTTGTGAAAGGAGGGCAATCAGGAGGCAGACAGCTGCAGACATGTGAATTACTGGCATTGTTAATAATACAATTAGATAAAAATAGCCAAGCGATTTTTTCCCTTTGTTTGCTGTGATATACACACCTGCTCGGGTCTGTGTGAAAACAAGGGATTTGTAGACGAATATTAAACACTGTTTATATGCATGTTAACACTGGCGCAAATGAAGCGCCTCCCTGAGCAGATTTCCATCTACCTGTAGCCTCTTCAGTCCACTTACGCTCTAATCTCTAAATAGTCAATTAATTTTCAAAGAGCACAAATCCCATTGATCACTAAAAGCTTATGAACTTAACACGAATCGTCTCCAACTCATTATTAACAGATAACTTTTGGAAAATGAAGGCATTAGAGGACGCTCCCTCATTCTCATTATGCTATTGTTGTTTACTTGACTTGTGCACTTCAATTAGCATCTTCAAGTTTAATGCATTTGTGTGGATTACTCCAACACAGGCTGAGCAATTACTTCCATTTGCATGTTAACCCTCTGCCTTTGGAGTAATCCTATTTATTTATTTATTTGTTTGTTTGTTTGTGCATAACAGAAGCTGACTGTACATTATTATTATCAGACTTTATGACTATTTTTCGACGTCAAACATGCCTTGAAGCTCACTTGTGATTCACTCGTAATCTCATTCCCTCATGAAAATGGACAAAAGTGTGGGCAGACGTCATGCTTGGAGATGACCGCTACGACAGATTTTAGCTATGCAGTGTCATTATAGCAATATACTGTAAAATCATCTGACGATATTTTCTGTAACATCACAGCAATTTACAGATGTTGATGTTGAGCTGTACCGTACAGCATTATGGGATTTGACAGCAGCTGAGCATTAAAAAGATGCAAACATTTTAATAAATACATTTGAAGTGTTTTTTGTTGTTCTTAACATTAAGTTTTTGGTGTTTTATAGACTTTTCAAGTTTTTATTTATTTATTTATTGGTGTTACAAGATGGGAATTTTTTGGTCATGTTTGTGCAAAATGCAAGTAGAAATATCTGTAAAATGTTCATTTACACTTTAATAAGGCATATTTAAGAGATTCTATTCATATAAAGTGCAAAACATCAGTACGTCACAGTAATCTTGGGGACCAGGACCTGTATTCCAGAAACTTCTTCAGTCTGAAATCTTTCTCTGTTTAGTCACCATAACAACGTTTGTCCTAAAACTGATTTTAGGAAAGAAGCTATAATAGAACAACAGTTCTTAACACAATCTTATCATTAACTCCAGGTAAGAAGGCAGTATTACAGAAACATCCTAACTAGACAAGATTTTTTAAAACCTGTCCTAACTTTAAGATAAAACCCCAGAGCTTTTTTAATTTCTCTTTTTAAACATCTGTTTCTGTTGTTTTATGCAGTGTCAGGCAGTTCACTTTAACTAGCATAATGATGTTACATCTATCTATGTCAAAAACTGAGCTTTTTCTTTTCTAACAGTGTTTTAAAACCCAGGATGCTGCACACACAGTCTCCTCTGTCCCCTCTTATTACTGTTGTGTTAATTTGATGAATACTCGTCAAATAAAATATTACAGAGCTGGTGGTGAAAAATGAGGAGACTCAACATGTGTTCATTAGGAGGAATAACGGTAGCATGGTCGGCGAACTATGCCGGAAACTATTCTTATCTTCAAATGCATGGCAGTTTAGTTTTGTTTGGCCTTTTTTACATCAGTAACAGTATCTAAAGTTAGGAGTCTGACTAACTAACCTCATTATTTTGATTACGTGTTTACGTTTCAGCTGTGCGCATATGGTCAGTTGCTAGGTAACAGATATGATAAGTTGATTGTTGACTTTGATTTTCTAACTTGAGATAAGACGCTGGAAGATAAGATTCATAAATTCAGATCAAATTTGCTTCTGTAATATGAATTTGTGAAAAATGTTCTTTTGACCTGTCAGATCTTAAGACACATATGAAATATGGCCTCAGGTAAGTGCGAAATCACAGTATACCATTGCTAATTAATTATTATTGATATTCACTGTTATTTCTGAAAGGAATGCAACTAATTGGCAATAATTTACAGTAATTTTACAGTTTTTTTACAGTGCAGTGTCAGAACCCCATAATCAAGTCTGTTGGGTATTACTTAACAACCTGACACAATTTGAAGCAAATGTGTGATGATTTAGGCATGCGCAACCAAGTGTAACTGATGGTTAGTTACATGAGCCTTATAGCTCCAGTGCTATGAATCCTTGGTTTAAAATGAGTTTTTCTTATTCATTTTTCTTATTAATTCATATACAAATTCATCCAGAGCAGTGAAACATAGATCTAAGTGGAGAATGTGGTCCTTTTGTGTCTGTGTTTACAAATGTTGTTTCCTGTTGAGTTTTTCTTCTGTTGTTCCATGATACGGTTGACCTTTGTGTGGAATTGCCCACGATCCAGATGACCACTAAGCAGTTGAACTTTATAATGGTTGTAATTGCTGGACTTTGTAAACTTTTAGGCTGAACCCACTTAATCCCAAAGTTCTGTTTAAGGTCACTTGGATGTGAAAATAAATAAACACTGGTGGTGCTCCAGCAGCTCTATGCTTGGTAACACAAGCATTACTGCTGACCCAAAGCATAACTTCTAGTGCGCAGGCAGGCTAACTTTTGCTCTGTTACTTCCTGCAAATATTATTATTGTCTAGATAACAGAATTTGCTTTGCAATGTGGGTGTTACGTATTCAGAAAGGATAAGTAAATGAACCCTGTGATGAAAAATGCTGTGTCCTCCTTTTTTGGAGGTCCCTCAGTTGAACTGTGCATTTTTTTTTCTTCAATAACACTGATAGAATATATTTTGATGGAAATGTGTACAACTTAAAAAAAAAAGAAAGAAAAAAAAACGGTGCAAACTGGATTTTTGTCTTCGTACGTTTTTAGATGAAACTATCACATGGACAGTAACATGTCAAAAGCATATGAGGGTTAAGGTTAGGTTTAGGAGTAGGCCCAAGGTTAGGGTTAGGTTTTGGGTAAGATATTCAAGATATTTACTTCAGTGTATTCAGATGCTTCACTACAGCTACTCCCCTTACATCTTGTTGATGTGTTACTGATAATTTGTTAATAGTTTATTAATCTTCTACAAATAACCACTCCAACTAAAGTGTTACCCAAATGGAATTATGAAGTTTTGATTTGATGCTTATAGCCGTGGCTTTAGAGTGTGTTAGCATGGCTGGCACCTACAACATCAGTGAGTGATACAGTGAATCCAGTGATGGCTCCTTTCAGCACAGTGCGGTGTGTATAGAGTTTGAAAGGCAGTGTTTTCCGAATTGAGCCTTTTTGCATGTTTAATGCCCAGCTCTCACTTCTCATAGCCACGGGCAACTCTGGGTGAGAGCACAGTAGGGTAGCTAGCGAAAAGACAATGTTACATTACCAGTGCAAACATCCATCGACGCATCCTGCACCAGCAGCATTAATTACACTACCAGCCACTTAGCAGTATAGAAAACTGCCTGATGTCTCACGTGCTGGTTGTGATTTAGAGCAAAGAGTATTGATTCATGCAGTCAGTCACTTCTACAACATCCATACAGTAGATTGATCATTTCTCGTACCAGTGCACAGGATGTGTAGTTTTAATTGTTTGACTTCTTTCTGCCTTCTAGTATGCCCCGTCCAACTTGTAGCATGCTAGCTGGTTAGCTTTTGCTCTGTTACGTCCTGTGAATGTTAATCTAGTGTAGATTACAATGTATTTTACAGTGTCAGTCTTAAGCACTGAATAAGGATAAGCCAATTGATATGTAATGCTAGTCTTGTGGAGCCGGACATGATCTTGTGACAAGAATACACATCTGGTGATGGCTTGTTAAAGTTTAGATACTGCACTGAAATCTGCCCCAACAAGAAGACAGACCCTCTAAAACTTGCAGTCCATGCTATCAATTGCACCAACTGTTTATAAGTTGTAACATAAGTGTTCACAGACTAGATTTAACATTGAACCTAGTAGTTACTAAATGTTTTCACCGCTGTACACTGTGATTTTACTTACAGCTCTAATCATTGCTCTGGTTTAAACTCTGAGCATGAAGCTAAACACCCACAGCTCCAGCTCAGTGAGACTGAGCAGCTGCCCAGTGACCGGTTGCACCAGTTGTGCATTTGTTCAGACTTAGGCTACTTGTAATACAAGTGTTTAAAAACAGTTCAGGTTTATGCGTTACTAAATTGAAACAGGTTGTACCACACAAACTAGTTTCAACGTTGAACTTAGTAGTTACTAAATGTTTACATCTCCCCTGAGCAGGTGTAAAGTTTTGGGAAAACCATCAGAAACCACACAGAAAGCACAAAGAGGACCAAAAACATGACTCTTTGGTTAACTAAGATAAAAATTTGACAGCCTATATGATGTGATTTTACTTGAAGCTCTAATCATCACCCTGTTTTAAACTCTAAGTATGAAGCTAAACACCCACAGCTCCATCTCAATGAGACTAAACTGAGGCTGCTTTGTGTTGGTTAGCCAGAAACCATAGTTTAAAAAGCTGCATATTTGTTTAAGGAAAATATTAAAGCATTAACTGACAATTTTCTTTAGGCATTTAGTTTAATTCAGTTAAACTTGTACACATCATTCTCTTCTAGGCTGGATATTTTTCCATGGAGAAGTCAGAGCCAGCTGACATCGTGTTTCCATGGCAAAAGGTATACTAATTTGTTCTAAACATGTTATTGACATATTTAAGCAACTTACATGTTAGTTAGATGTTCACACATGACCTAAGGATTTGTGGTGCAACCAGATTTTGTAAAAGGATCATTTGAAACTGAAACCTAAGGAATTCGTAAACTCTTTATATCCAAACTTAATTATACACTAAAACAAACCTGGTACATCCCAGACGGGGCATACAATCAATCAGCCTGCTTTCAGATGGCGGAGTTTTGTTTTCTACAAAAAATACCTCTACACCTGAACTGTGAGGAAACCACCAGTGACCAGTTTTGCAAAGCGGGGAAGGAGAGAAGGGAAGCTCAGCACTACATCACACATCACACTAAACGGATAGTCTAAAGAAACTAGCGCTTATTGTACCTCCTCCAGGTTTAATTCTTCAACAGCCCATGTAAACATTAGCAACCTGAGCAAATGCTTTAACAACAAAGAGATACAGATTTCTAGAGATTTCTACTCACCCAGCAACAGGTGAGGTGCTCATCTTCTACACTCTTAAAAAAGATGGTTTTTCAAGGATTCCTTAGTAAAGAAGATGGTTCTATATAGAATTGTGAACACTCAAAGAACCCTTTGTATGATGAAAGGGTTCTTTACATCATGAAGTTTCTTCAGATTGATGGAGAATGTGCTGTAGATGGTTCTATATAGATTTTTAAAGGGTTGTAAACCCTTTAAAGCACCAAAAAAGGTTCTTCTGTTGTTGCAAAGTCAAATGAAAGAACAAAAGAAGAACCCTTTAGTTGGCTGTAGTCCACAGTTTTTTGGGCCAGTCAGAGTTTCACAGTCGGAGTGTGTGCGGAGGTCACAGACTGAGATTTTTTTACCTCGTGATTGCATTTCAGACCAGTTTTGACATCTTTTTTTTTTTTTTTTTACCTGACTCTGAGTGTAATCTAGTGTAAACTGGTCAACAACTCAATCTGAACAAGCTCTGAGAGCACGAAAAAAGAAAATACAGCAAATAAACAAAGAAAAATGGCGAAAAGTCACTTGTGTGGATCGGAGCTTTATGAGCTGAGTTTAACACACAAGCACAATTTTATACAAGTTTATGTACATTTAAAAATACCAAATTGATCAGAATTTTAAATCCATGATCCTCACTTAAACATGCTTACCTGCTGTTAGATTAGAGAAAACAGCAGCAGCAGCTCCACGTTTGTTTATTTACGTCGCCTAGTAACATGAGAACGCGTGAGTTCACGCCAATTCAGTGAGTTCCATTCAGGTTAGCAACAGTTTAAAAGTTGAGGAGTGTTTGACCCCTAATTGTTTAGTGTGGGTCCCCAATACTTCAGAAAAAAAATCTGCAGAAACTAGTCTGATAGTGTGAGTCTTTTAATAAATTGTCAAGAAAGTTGTGTAGTGAATACAAGGCTTAATATATCCATGCTCCCTCCCACATTTAGCCCAAAATGTCTCATGTTTGCCTACAGATGATCTTATGAGATCCGGCCTGGCCCCACAAGACTGTACCATTAGCATCAATGGAAATGTGCAGGCACTGTATAGGCCACGTAACACTGAGGGCATTTTGCAGCTCTCTCTCCCTCTCTTTCTCTCTCTCGATCTTGCTCATCAGTGTTTGCTTCATTAGAGGTGCAGCTGTTGTGTGGTATGGCAGGAGACTGAGCGTGAGGCCAGGAGCAGAGAGATACTCTGAGGTGTGACAGCAGAGAGAGAGAGAGAGAGAGAGAGAGAGAGAGAGAGAGTGAGAGAGAGAGAGACAGAGATGCTGGGGAGGAAATCTGACAATGGCCTGTCATTCTGATCCGCTTTCAAGAGATGCCTGTAATTGATTGCTCGGCACATTTTCAAAGGCTTTCTAGACACAGACACAGACACACACACACACACACATACCCCACACACACACACACACACACACACACACTCCACATGAACACATGCACAAATGCGAATACACACTGTGCCTGAGGATCCAAAATTATAATGCTCCTCAGAACAGTGACGGATAAAATCCTGGAACAAATTATAAATCTGTGAAATGAGAGATTTGGAGCTGGTCAGCCAGTATAAAAATAACTGTGTGTGTGTGTGTGTGTGTGTGTGTGTGTGTGTGTGTGTGTGTGTGTGTGTGTGTGTGTGTTTGTTTGTTTGTTTTTTAGGGCTGTCAAACAATCACAATTAATCGTACTTGTTTTCTTTTCTCAAAAAGTTGTTTTTTCCATTCCATTCAGAAAGCGCTGTACTTTGCTATTACTGTGTGAGTGGATGAAATAACATTTATTTTCTTTTATTTATTATTAATCAGGGCTGTAATTAGTATAATATTTTTGTCGTTTTCTACCAGTTTTCAGCAGTTCATTGTTCCCTTCTTTGTATACCTTTTCCTTTCAGTTTTTCATTTCCCATCTCTCCATTCTTCCATATAGAGTGAATACTATTCCATAAGCTGGTTTTGCTACACTTCCATTGTTTAATTTTATTTACCTAATTATTCCAAGTATTTTTGGCCATTTATTTTTATCTAAATACATGTGGACAACTATGCTAACCATTCTGCTGAATCAGTCCAAAATGTGGTCCCACAGTCAAACTAAACATGTACAAAATCATTATTTATGGGGTACTTTCTATTGGGAGGAGTCTGTTCCAAACCCTAACTCCTAAATGTACACTTGTAAAAATAATTATTTCACTTGGTATATCTTTTTTAACTTTAGTTAAAATATTTATATTTATCAAAAGTAAAATGTTAAATAGATACAAAAAACTCACTTGATCACATGGTGAGCAGTTAGAACCCATTGTTTAAATTTGTCCCAAAGTCTGAAAATCAGCATGGAGCCTTATGAGTTACCACATTTTTAATGAAAAGTATTGATGATTTTATGTGTGTACAGTTGACAAGCTAGCTGTTTTTGAGTTCTGCTCCAAATGAGCTGAAAATGTCACAACCAAAACAGTCGCTACTGAAACATTGGGTAATGTTTTGTAGTGTTATGATTGTTTTGGTGGTGACAAAATGGAATACTCAATCATTTATTTTTAAAAGCATATTTAGGTATAATGTCTCTCAAAACAAAAAATGTTTAGTCTAAAGTTAACAGTCCAAAAATTGACTTTGAACCAGTCTACTTACAAAACAATATTTTCAGTTTTTTCATGAAAATTATAATATTTTATACATCTACCTTTCACAAAAGTATGTAGATAACACAATACAACAATTTTATATCACTAAAAGGTTCTAATTTGATTGCTAAAGTAGCCAACTATGGAGGGTGTAGCCCAAACTGAGCAACGACTCTTACTAGACATGTTGAATTGGCTGGTAACATTACAAGCCATTGAAATGAGATTTGCATTTTCACAAGCATAATCTGTTAATTACTCTCATAATCATCACTATCCAAAAACACATGAGCCTGAACATGAAAATAATGTGATTTGACAACAGTGGCTGCATGTTCAAGTGTAAACAAAGGAGAACTCAGGGTAATTATGTCTCTTATGAGTGTATATGTCATATACATACAGCTAAAAATTCCAACTCCTCTTTGACTGTAGTGTAACTGTCCAATCAGACTTGACCAATAAATGGTCGTAACGATAATGTGGGTGTATGGACCGGTGGTCTAGATTATAGGTGTAGTAATTGCTTAACTAGTGTGAATGAGGAGAGATTCAACCCGAATATGAGATAAACTTATTGTCTTGTGTTTTTGGTCAACACAGAAACACAAGGACTTTTACAACTTCTGATTTATAGAAAAAATGGAAGAACGAAACAAAATACTCATGAAATGATTTCTCACAAAACAGTGACTAATAAATCAAAATGAATCCCTTTAAAATTGTTGTACCTTGTTTACTTTGAGCTCCCCTATGTTTATACTTGCCTTATGTGGAGGATTTAATTTCACTTTTGTTATCGGTTTTTCTGTATTTTTTCTGTAAAATTATTTGGTTTTTTTTTATATTGAGTATTAAAGTATTAAGTATTACTTTACCTTTAAGTTTTCAAAATGTCATGTAATGTATCACTGTATCACCAAAAGAGCTGAAAATTTCCCTTTCATATTAGTTCAAACAATAACAAAAATCTGACCTGTGTTAAACAGCACTGTGTTAGGAAAAAAATTCTGAAAATCTACATTTACATCGAACAATAAAATAACACCTTACATAGCTTTATCTCAGTATGTTTTGTTTTGAGGTAATAAAAAGTTTGGTTTTAAACTCATCAAATCCTTTTTTATAGATTTTGCAGCACCATCCAATGTCTGGATAGAAGATGGCAGTTTTAAATCAAAATATCACTACATATTTACACCACAGTACCTAAAAGGGGCCTATGCTGATGCAGTATGTCATCATTTCTCACAGTTGCATCGTACTCTTAAAGAATCATAAAGCTTATTTTTTATTTTATTTCTAGGTGAAAGTGGCCATTGGGGGTTAAAGTAGCCTCTCACTCTTGTTCATACAGCTCTTGAATTCTTACAGAGGAGGCTCTTAATAGGGAACTTGAGATTTGAACTATGCTTTTGTTAGTTTGCTGCTTGTTGATTTCTCCACAGGTCTCTTGTGAGTGCTGTCTAGTTATGGCCTGCTGAAAGTGCTGAAGATATCACTTCAAATGTTACTTAAAAGCTTGCATTCAAGATGTTTATATATATATATATATATATATATATATATAGATAGATAGATAGATAGATAGATAGATAGATAGATAGATATCTAAATTTATTACATTAATATGTTAACTTTGACAGATCTGTTATTTATTTATGTAATATATAATAAATATAATATAATAATATTATTATATAATATATTATATAATATCATAAAACATGTAAACCTTGTCCTTTTATGTACACCATCTTTAAAACATCAGCTGAAAATATCACTTTGTCAGTTCATATAATATTTCCACCCACCAATAGATATTTTTAAACTGACAGATTCAAAGTTCATAACTTTTTTTCCTTAATATGTAAAGTTGTCTTTCCAGAAATATTGAACAAAGCTCTGCTATAATGGTATAAAGTATAGCTGGTATGTGTGCAGTTTCTATGTGTACACAGTATCTACATGGTGCAGGTATAACACTTATTTTTGATGCACTAGAAAGAAAACACTATGTTGTTTTACCATCTCCGAGCACAGAGCTGCCGAGGCCTGTGTAGAGGGAAAGCTGCAGTGCTGTACTGGAGTGTTTGATGTGGGTTTTTTTCATGAGGCCAGTTAAGAGCCCTGAGTGTGTTAGTGGTGTTGCTGGATGCTTGTTTGTGCTCTGGTGGAGAGCTGAGCCTGCAGCACTCTTTAAAGATGCCCAGCTCTACCAACCATACACACACTTTAATGCCTTCTGACATGCATGCGCTTCAGAGAACCAACCAGCAGCTCAGGTGAGACCCTGTCCTACACACACACACACACACACACGCACATACACACAAATATATACATTCACACGGACCAGGGAATACACATCTACCCCTATACTCAGGGTAAGTTAAAGATGCACAAAGTAACCAAAACATACACAAAGAAGCAAAAGAGCACAGATTTACAGAAAGGAAAAAGGAAAAAGACTGTTTATTTAATGTTTTATGTATCTTATAGTGTTCTTTTAAATCAACCTGAAACACTAAACACATTACATATGTTGTAGTGAATTATTCATGCCCATATGTTTTTTTTTCCTTTTATTTGTATGTTCTCTGAGCGTTCCAAAGCTCAGAAGAACTTTTTCAGATAGAATTCTGTATGTTGTGAGTTTTCACCTCATTTATCATATTACATTCAAATGTCATTGGACACATGGGACTACAGTTTTTTAACAGAACTATGAAATCCAGTGGTGAATCATGAATAATTGACCTAAGTCTTCAGTTCCATCAAATCCATGATCATGACCACACATGAATATTTGGAGCTTGTATAAGACATTCCATATGGTTTTCTTTGAAGCCTGTAACTGACATTAATATACAGAGGATAGTGGGTATGGAAGGCAGTGAAGGATATATCTACACTGCCTTCAAAAGATGGTGGAGGAGGAGCATGGAGGAGGAACAAATGTAGGAGGAACAGCAGGCAGTGTTTTATTCAAACATTACACTCAGATACAACCGGGTGACTCTCTGTTTGATTTTGATTGATTAATTCCACTGTCAGTTCCTAATTATGTTGGTAGTTAATCCTGATTATCAAAGCCTTCAGTTCAGCATCTAAAGTTCTGCCCAATGGGAGAGCTAGCTTGGTTGAATCAACTTCAGTACCACAATGAAGAAAACAACCTGAAACACTAAGCAAATTACAGATGTTATAGTTAACTATTAATGTCCACATCTTTTTTTATTATTTTATTTATATGTTTTCTGAGCATGCCAAAGTTGAGAAGAACTTTTTCAGATATGCAAAATTCTGTATCTTGAGTTTTCACTTAATTTATCATATTAAATTCAGTGTTTTGGACACATGGCACTACAGTGTTTTTTTTTTAACAAAACTATGAAATCCAGTGGTGAACCATGACTAATTGATCCAAGTCTTCAGTTTGAGCCATTCATGAAAAAACTCAGGGGGAAAAACAAACAACAAGCAAAAACTCCTATATGTTGATGCTTTTTCTGCTACCACCCCTATGGGATTTCTAATTGTATGTTAGCATTTTTTGTGTGTTCTTGACCACACATGAACATTTGGAGTTTGTAAAAGACATTGCATATGGTTTTCTTTGAAGCCTGTAACATATATTAATATACAGAGGTTGGTGATTTTGGAAGGATATATCACCACTGCCTTGAAAAGATGGCCAAATGGGCAAATGGAGGAGGAACAGCAGACAGTGTTTTATTCCGACGCAACTGGGTGGCTTGCTGCTTGATTTTGATTGATCAATTCCACTGTCAATTCCGAATTATTACTGGTATTTAATCCTAATTATTAAAGTATTTAATTCAGCACAGTTTCAATACCACAGAGTAGGAAATCCTGATTAGATAGTTTTCCATTGGCCATTTCAAAAAGACATTTTTGTTTACAACCAAAACATAACAACAACATAATAGTTGTAATACAAGACTCAATGCAACAAGCAGAAAGATTGTTTAAAATTTTTCACATTTAGCTACTGGCTGGTACTGGACGTTGCAGAAGATCTTCCCATTGTGTTGTAAGATACTAAATTTTGAACTCAGTATCAAATCAAATAGTGGGCTGGAAGTATCGTTACACTACTGTGTTGACATCACATCAAAATGACTTAATTTCATTTTATTTCTCATTTTCAATTTTCTATTTACAGCTTTATAAAAAACAGCTACAGTTTACACTGTGCAAACAATTCATAATGGATGGGCCAATAGAAATCCTTCTCTTATAAAAGTTTCATTTTGGATACACAGTTTTTTTATGACAGCAACAATATGCTAAGATACTCTCACTCACCAAGAAGCACATCAGTTCATGTATGCTGTAGGTATAATAATCTCAGGTACACAGACAAAAAAAAACACTCTCACACACACTCAGGTTATGCTCTAACACATACGTACACGCATCTACACACACAGCAAGCACTGTGTTAACATCCACAGTGGGTATTCTAGGATACGCACCCACACACATGCGTGTGTATGTTTCCCTCTCTCTTTCTTCCTCTCCCCTGGTTGTGCCTGTAGCTGTGTGGCAGTGTTGCGTCAGTGCTGAAACCACAGGGACGGTTGACATTTCACTTTGGCTCTGTTTCCAGTCCCTGTGATCAGAGCCATGCTGCCTCTGCCAACTTAAAGGTCACAGTTGTTGTTTGTCAAAATGGCTAGAAAAAATAAAAAGGGAAAGTGTGTGTGTGTGTGTGTGTGTGTGTGTGTGTGTGTGTGTGTGTGTGTGTGTGTGTGTGTGTGTGTGTGTGTGTGTGTGGCATGGGTGCAGATACAGCGTGTAGAACAGTCTCTTTAATTCCGACTACCAGTGAAAAATCAGTTTCTTTCCAAAATAGTTTCGCTACAGCGCAGATCAGCGGATCAAACAGATATTTCAGCTTATGTGCCAACATGGTCTAAAATCTTTAAAATTTTGGTTTAATAGAAAAATGTTTGCCAGTGTTGTGTTCAAGAGCATAAATTAATACAGTTTGTAGTACGTAAATGCTCCAAAAATTCTGCTTGTTCAGAACAGTGTAGGCGTGTTAGATCTCATATTGATTGACGGTGGCATCTCCCTAGAAAGATAACTCAGCAACAGTGGCACTTGTGAGCAACACCACCAATATGAAGCACCGGATATGCTTGAAATGGCAGACCTAGCAGGCAGGATTGGTGTGGTTCAGCCCCACACATTTGATTCTGAAGAACAAGAGCCCCCCTGCCACTCCACCCCATCCTCGTTATCCTATTTGACCCTTACCTCACCCCACCCTTGCATCACCCTTACCTCACCGTTGCTCTACACCACCCTTACCTCATCCTTACTCTACACCACCCTTACCTCATCCCACCCTTACCTCACCCCACCCACCCTTACATCACCCCACCCACCCTTACATCACCCATACCTCACCATTACTCTACACCATCCTTATCTCACCCATTGCTCCCCGGGCGCCGTGGATAGGGCTGCCCACCGCTCCGGGCAAGTGTGCTCACTGCCCCCTAGTGTGTGTGTTCACTAGTGTGTATGTGGTGTTTCACTTGCATGGATGGGTTAAATGCGGAGATGGAATTTCCCCGGTTGTGGGATCAAAACAGTATCACTTACTCTACACCACCCTTACCTCACCCTTAGCCTGCCCCAACCTCACTCTTAGCCCGCCCCAACCTTACCTCACCCACCCAACCCTTACCTCACCCTTGAATTCACAAATTATAAGAGTGTGTACAGATACTGGACATGTAGTGTAAATTACTTCTAAAGAGCGCTACTCCTTTGTGTTCTCTCTTCAGTTCATCACCCCTAGAACCAGAATCCTAGCTCACTATGATAATGTGGGTGTGTTATCTTTATAACAGGGTAAAGTGGCTTTAGGGCTGGTTGGAGCTCACAGAGAACAGGTAATCTGAGCTCCTGCAGTGAGATAAAACTATTCAGAGTTGGACGAGTGAAGAAGAGTGACACAAATGAAGTATGACATGTCATATTTTTAGCAGGAGAGAGAGAGAGAGAGAGAGAGAGAGAGATGCGAAGAATAAGAGAATAGGCACATAAGGGACTAAATCATCATAAAATCCCTACAGGCTTTCTCTCTCGCTTTCTAACTCTCTCTCTCTCTCTCTCTCTCTCTCTCTCTCTTCTCTTTTTTCCTTCTTTTTCTCTCTCATTCCTTCTCCCTTTCTCTCTTTCCCTCTCTCATTTCCTCTCTTTATCAGTCTTTGTTTCTGTGTCTCTCATTAGTTTTTCCTCTTTCATTCTCTTTATTTTCTTATTTCCTACTCTCCTACTCTATCTGTCTTGTTCTCTCACCACCCCCTATCTCTCTGACTTCCTGTTTCTCCCCTTTCCTTCTCTCTTTTCTTTCTTTCTCTTTTCTTCCTCTCTCTTTTCTCTTTCCTTCTCTCTCGCTTTCTCCATCTCTCTCTCTCTCACTCTCTCTCTCTCTCTTTCTCTCTGTGAGCTCTTTCTGCTCATGGTAATAAACAGGTGAAGTCTTCAGCTGGAAGTGTGTGTGGTGGTATGTGTGTGTGTGTGCGTGTGTGTGTTCTGTAGAACAGGTGTCCGTAAACAACCTCAAAGATAAACGGCTGCCATCTCATCTCCAAACACACCCCGAACTCGCCTTCAGCCTCCTGTGAAGAGAGCTGCACTTCATGGTGGAGTCTTCCACAGAGAGCGACCGGGTGGCTTTGAGGGAGCGGAGTACGCTTTGAAATGGTGGGTAAAAAAGCATCTTAGTGAGACCTGCAGCAGTGCTTAGGAGGACAACGAGAAAAACCAAAAAGTTTCAAAGTTTCGGAGTTTCATAGACAATACAATGCAGGCCAAAGGTATAGAAGCAGGCAATGACTTTCAGTGTTCAGAAATAATTCTTGTAATTAAATTTTCACCAGGCAACACAACATGTTAATCGACATCTTGGTCTAGAATATAAGCAGCTCCTTTGTTTGATTTGCAAATTTTATTCTTTATGTATTTATTTATTTTTCTCAGTGAGGGTTTCTTAAACAGCTACACATCCTTTCAGACTCATAGCGCTGAGTTGTCTTCTCACAGTGGTAGGATGGACAGAAAGATTAATGGTTTAAGTGCTGTTTATGTGAGGGGCAGTTTTGGTGGTCTACTAAGTCTTACTTGATTGTTAGTCCAGAGTTGGAAACTCTGTTTTGAACCTATGCAAGTAGATTACCTTGTCCTAAGCTCTTTATAAATGTGTCTTGAAAAATGAAAAAAAAAAAAAGTTTTTTCAATGGTTATTTTGGTAGCAAACCTAATGAATTAAAGATGGTATCTTTTGCACAATACTGTATGTGTAACACAAATAACAAAATCCCAGTTAATAGTTGGAATGTGTTACGGTACTTTGTTACGAGAAAGTAATTCATTACGCAGTGTTACCCCCAACACTGTATGCACTGACCTGTATAAATACACTATTACCAAAAGTATTTGTTCATCTGCCTTCACACGCATATGAACTTGAGTGACATCCCATTCTTGATCCATAGGGTTTAATATGATGTCGGCCCACCCTTTGCAGCTATAACAGCTTAAACTCTTCTGGGAAGATTTTCCACAAGGGTTAGGAGTGTGTTTATGGGAATTTTGACCATTCTTCCAGAAGCACATTTGTGAGGTCAGACACTGATGTTGAATCAGAAGGCCTGGCTCGCAGTCTCCACTCTAATTCATCCCAAAGGTGTTTATATAAAACAATTGCTGTTTTTTTGCCATTGTAGTTTTAGCATATTTTTGACAACCCTGATGTGGAACATGAGTTAATGTATTTTCTCTTAGAAATCCAACAAACCCAAAAGCCTTTGCACATAACAAGATTTGGCAAGCACTTCAGCGACAAAATGAAAAAAAAAAAACTGAGATGCCTTCATACTACTCAGTTTCTCCCTCCTAGAATATCCACACACTGTAGAGCTGCCAGTGTCGACCTGATGGTGTTTATTTTAACTTAATTCAGTCGACTTTAACATGATGTGGAGTAACTCTATGTGAACCATTAATTCAGTATTGGAGATTTTGCTTGACTTGCACACATGCACACCCCCGCAGAGTCCACGCATAAGTTCCATTAGCGTGTAAGAAATGGTTGTTATTATCTGAGACACATGAGCTACAGATCTATTTGCGTGTTTATTAATGAATGTGTTTGTGGCATCATTATCCAATGTGTAACACACAGCAAGCCAACCAAGGCCCCATATGGTAAATGAAAGTTAAATATTACATTTTTCAGTGCTGGAACTTTCTCTGGTTGACGAATTGTAATGATATGAAAATGTGCAGCCAAGTAGGTGCTCACAATGTGAGGAAAATATTTATTCCTCATAAAACCAAAATCAGCAAATGAGAAATGTCTTATTTGCATTGCATTTAGGCTGCAGAATCTGGACGAATGGTAATTCGGAATAATCACTCAGAATTGACTTTTAGATTTGGTGAGATTTTCTTTTCTCGCTCGGTGCCCGCACTTCTCTCCAGGCGCCCCATGGGCCTCCGCTGAATGATTTTTGTTTCTTCTGTCTGACTCCAGCAAAAACTTTGCCCTTGTCTTCTTTCCAGAGAGAGAGAGAGAGAGCGTGCGAGAGCGAGAGAGAGATAGAATTAGAGAAAGGACAGGACAGGGAGGTATGCAGCACTACTTAAAGCAGGGTCTGTATGTGTTTACCACTGTATGCCTCTCCTTCACAAACTCATTTCATTAGCAGAGATAATCTAATCTGTAATATTGAAATGCTTGACTGGGGCGAGTGCACACAGCTGGGTATTCGCTCTCCACTGAAGAATTCACACTCTCCTCTTTGATATTTTTAATTGCAGCGCCTGAGTCGACATATTGACGAGAAAGCAAATAATGCCTGTGTACTCCAGATACACACACACACACACACACACAGAGTTTTTTATTTATTTATATTTTATCTCATCAGTGCTCCACTCTGCAAAGAGAATTTATTTAATTCCAATAAATGAATAAATCTCATCACCTTGTATTGTGTGTTTAGCTGGCATTTATGAACACTTTGTGTTTATCACTGCTTTTCAGGTTTTCTATAACAATAATATATGTATGGGCTGGACTTTTTGATAATATATGTATGGGCTGGACACATTTTGGAGGTCCGTATGCTTACATATTCCCTGCCGGTGACATCCCATAAAAATAAAAATAATGTGTTGCTTAGTAAGACACAGGAATGGAATAATTAAGTTCTGCCCACAACTTAGTAAAGCATAGGAATGAGATTGTGTCTTATTAAGTTGTGGCCACACATTAGAATCTTGTTCCCACACTTTACTAAGTTTTGGCCAAGCATTAGGATCTTATTCCCATGCCTTACTAAGTCATGGCCACACATTATTTTTATGCCCGTTTTACTTTTACGGCATTTGGCTGACGCTCTTACCCAGAGCGACTTATAATTTGATCATTTTACACAGGTAGGCGAGGGTGGTGTTAGGAGTCTTGCCCAAGGACTCTTACTGGGATAGTTTAGGGTGCTTATCCAGACAGGGATTGAACCCCAGTCTACAGCATGGGAGTTGTCCACTACACTATCCGAAGCATTTGTACAGGATGTCGCCAGCCAGGCTCTGTACATATGAAAGAAGTTAGGAAAATTAAAGATTTGTGAATTCAGTCCCCGATGATGCCACAGCTGTCTGTGTTCCAAGAGCGCATAACTGGCCTTGCTCTCTCTCTATAGTTAGCATGGGTGGGTATGATGATAGGCAACATTCTGTTAGGTGAGGTAAAAGAATGAGCAGTTAGTGTCACATTAGTTGTAGTTTGAGCAGACCCAGTAACTGGCTTCATGTGCCTCAGAGGAAGCCTGTACTAGCTTTCACCCCAACAGGTGGTTTGGTAGCATCTTGCGAGGAGGAGATACTGGCAGAGAGGCAGAGAGAGAGAGAAAAGGGAAAAAATGGGAATCTTGTTTAGTTTTTCTGGTGCTTTTTTTATCTGTTGAAGTTTGATTTACTTGCTTCTTCATCCTCTCGTGTTGGACTGATGGCAGAATCAACACTACAGTGACTCACTATGATCTCTTGAGGTACAAAGTGGTATTACGAGACAGGAAGTGGTTAGCATGCTAACTTCAGTAGATATATATATAGATATATATAACACGATACATAGACGTCTATGACATAACATCAAAACATTTGTTATTTGTTCAACTTCATTTGAGAACTTTAATAATGTTGTTTTAAACTAAAAATCTTTGTTTGATCCTTCAAGTTTAGCAATGTGTAATGTGACAGAACTGGATAGAACTAGGAAAGTAAGCATTACTAGTCCAAACGTGATCATAGTCAGAAAACAGGCACAGGTCAAACCCAAAAGAAGACCAAAACAGTGGACAAACATAACAAAAACAGGCAAACACGATCCAAGAGGACAAGGCAAAAAAAAGCAATGTTGAAAATCCAAAAACACAGTCCAGTACACAGGAAGAAACTGCTTGGTAGCTCAAATGAAAGAAGCAATAACTCACAAACTAAACTAAACTAAACCTTGGGCTTGAAATACTATCTATCACAGGTCATATGACACACAAGACAGGAGCATCAGATTAGTATTCAGGTGAAGGAGAATGACAGTTGGCAGTGGAAGGTGGTGTGACAGTCATGTAATCACCAAGAAAGTTCTGGGAATTGAAGTCCTCTAAGGAATCAGTCCCGGAGAAATTAAATTGGTTTACAGAAAAGTGGCTTATTTACTTTGTCCTCTGTTTTTAACTTTGAAAATCCAAAAAAATTCATTTGAGCTGGAGGATCCAAATATTAGCTTACAATATTCTATATCAGTCTTAAAGGCACAGTAACAAGAATAGCCTGCTTAATCCTAAGGGATATAGAGAGGTTGGAAAACGATGCTGCAAAATTGACTTGTTGACTACTTTTAGTACATGAACAACATAAGTGAACCGCAGAGAAGAATATAAGACAAACTGTAGTCAGTAGACAGGTCAAAGAGTGAAGGGGAGAGTGTGTGCATTCGTAGCGATGTTCACCAGTTGAGCTCAGCAGTACAGGACACTGCATGAAGGAGAAGTGAGCACATATGCATAGACGTATCTGTTGCTGTTCACAGATGAGCTCTGATCAGTAGACGGGTCAGAAAATGAAGGAGAAGTGAGCATGTGTGTGGGGTTTATAGGGATTTTGAAGTGTGATTGGCAGGGGAGAAGTCTATTAGCTGAGATTGTTAACTCGGGGCACAGTGCAGGCTGTTATCGGCTGCAGACAGGCGTGAAAGGGCCAGGCTGATTCACAGGGAAGCCATTGTGCATTTCAAAGGTGTTGTCTGAGCGATTCGGGTTCAGGCCGACACTGCACGGATGGAGGAAGAGAAGGAGAAAGGGAGAATGAAACAGAGCGAGGGAGACAGAGAGAGAAGAAAAGGAGCAAGAAAACAGACAATGAGTTGGAATCCACAGTGATCAATGGATTTCAGACATTTCCCGCTCGCTCCCTCTGCCTCACTTAAGAAGTGGGTGACAGTTGTTGGAGAAAAAGGCAAGGTGAATGGGGGGATACGCTTCTAAAGTTAAACTGCTGTGATTGAGGTGGTCTGTCTGCCTGTCTCCACACTGTGTACGTGGGGGGTTGATTGGCATTACACCAGAAACATGCTCCTCCAGGAAGGCAGGAATGTACAGCGCTGTAAAAGCTCTGCTCCAAGCACTGCTGCTCTTTGAGTAAGTAACAGAGCACAGTGAGCAGTCAAATGTGCCACAGCTATAGAGCTCAGCAATAGCAGGCCTTCATGTTAACCTGATCACTTCACATCACTCTCAGTGTATTTCTTCACATGCATGAATGTGTGTGCTCCTGTTTCAGAAAACAGTGTCCAGAGTTTGTAGTAAAATCAGAGAAAAACAAGTATAACAAAAAAAAACGGTCCTGACTTTTAACAAAAAAGCACCTGTTTTACACCAAAATAACAAAAATGTTTATTCTTGGTTACTAAGGTTCAAATTAAGGAGAGGTTTAGGGTTAGACTTAGAATGTTTTGTATTACATATGTATGAATACATACAAATATAGAATTTATATGGTACATATTATTATTGCACATACCTTATTATTGCTTACATACCCATGACACATATAGGACATATTGTTTTATATATATATATATAATAAATAATGATTTATATCTTTATATATACAGTATATGCTTGTTATATAATAGTCTTATTTAAATATAATAACCCTGAAGTGTAAATCATAACTAATAGCACTGTAGTCAAGACCAGTCAAGACCTGGACACACTGCGTCTACGACATCAATAGAGTATAAACAAAACAACACACATTCTTTTATTATTAATACATTTAAATACTGCTATAATAATATTCCAATTTGACCTCAATGGATGTTTGAAATTGTTGAACCAATAAGCATCAGTAAACAAATAATATCCAGTTAAGCCATCATGGAAAGGAACAATAAGATCCTCAATCAGCAGAGAACAGATTTTTACTTTTAGTTTATTTATTTATTTATTTATTTTTTTGTATAGAAGTGTCTCTTTTATTCTATTTAAACGTTTTGTTGATATTCAATAATGATAGAAAAAAAATCCAGTTTCTAATTAGCTCAGACAAAATCATCACTCGGATGGTCTCAAGAACAATTTCCTAATCCACCAAAATGACATTGAGACTGAAACATGACTAAGGCTCAATCCCATTTCACCCCCACCCCTACCACTTAGCCCTTAGCCCTCAGTGTAGTGCATAGATAGATAGAGGGATAGCGTGAAGTGTTAGGGCTACATGGCCCTCCAAATTGAGGTTTTTCAGAGGCTCACTCCAAACAGTGTTATGAGGGAAAAAAAGGAAAACCATAAAGATGGCTGCTTGATCGACCAAAGAAACCCACAAATATGAATATTTTTACTGTAAAAAAATTATGATAATCATTGTATTGTCTTAGTTTAATGTTGTTTCAATGTATTATGGTCCTTTTCTTCATAATAATCATAAAAATCGCTAATGGGTTTGGTAGCTAACCAGCTAAATGTTCCATTCCACCTTAAACAGTCCAGCAGTGCTGACACTGGAACTGCCAGAATGTAACTGATGCTCCATTTAAGGTAGAACGGGAAAATCTGAACAAGAAGCTGGTGGATAGCCGACTTCGGCTTCATATCACAGAAGAATTATGGGTGGGCGATAACAGATAATTGTCCATCTTCCCTCTTTGAAAGCATATGATGCCCTACATTTAGCTACAGACTAGCAATGAGGAGCTGAACTTTACCCTCCTCTGCTATCACTGCAGACTGGCAGGATCTCCTACAGAGCACCACTAATAGCCTGTTAATGAAGTGATATCCTTATTACTTGAGGGTCCCAATTGTAGGAAAGACTTCAACCACTACCCCTTAAATACCCCATAACTCCGTTCCGAGGGGCAAGGTGATACTTGAACACAAGGGGTTGGGGTGAAAATAAAAATGGGATTGGGCTTAATTCTGCTAATTTACAGTCCTGAGACTGAGCCCAGACTCGAGTACTGCAACACTAGGAACTAAGCTACAAAAACAGCATGCTCTGAATGATGTCACAACCACGGACACATTTACATATGACTGCTCATTCCTGCTGAAATAATACAGAATATTGTCACTGCCGACAATCTGCAACGCAGTTACTGAGTAGAGGATGCTGGGAAAACATGTCATTCCTGGCTGTCAGAAATCAAATGGGTCATTGTGGTCTTACAACTTAACAGCTTGTTCTGTACATTTCATCCCAGACAGCTTTTTGAACAAGGCTCAGTACAGAATGGCCTATCAAAACAGAGGCCACAGCAGTCTTAAAGTCACAATAACCAAGAAATACTTCTGCTAAAGAAATTAAAATGGTAAAAATGAATGACTTTTTAATATATAAAACCATACAAACATATTAAGCAGATTTAAAAAGATAAAGAAAAATAATACAACAGTAATAATACAGTCCAAACATACAAATGTAGCACATCCCTGTTGTTTTGATTCTGGTAATCCAAAAAAAGTGCCCATTGTTTCCCTTTTTAATGACTTTGCTGTGAAAGTTGCCCCTCGGAGGAGGTACCTGTACAGAAAGTGCTCTTTGTTTTCCTCTGATATATTTATAAATGATCATCTGTGCTGAAGAACAGAGCAGAAGGCTTGAGAGAGACGTGCCACTGTTTTTCTTCTATTTTCAGTGTTGTCTGTGCGCTGCAGAGCATAACGCACTCATCGGCGCTGCCGTCCCAATGAGATTCTCTCTGCTGATTGGAGAATTGGCTCAGTGGAACCACACACTGCCTGTGATTGTTGACACTCAGTGGTGGAAAAAGGCTTCATAAATTGAGATGCGTTCGTTCACTCCCAAACATATAATCGCTGTAAACAAGCACGCTGAGAACGGGTGCATGTGTGATTTGGATGTTGTCATGGCTTATTTTCCCCAGTTAGAGACGCTGCCAGCATCATCATCCTCCCTCCCTCCTCATCATCACTCTGCACACAGGCCGGCCGGGCAGGCAATTTCTCCTGCTGTCACAGAGCACATTCAGCCAGAGCCCACCCCCCACCCCTCTCTCTCTCTCTCTCTCTCTCTCTCTCTCTCTCTCTCTTTTTCTTCTCATTTTTCTCTACCTCTCTTTCTCTTTTACTCTCTCTTCTTGTGTTTCTCTACTTCTCTTTCTCTTTTACTCTCACCCTCTCTTCTCATTTTTTTCTACCTCTTTCTCTTTTACTCTCTCTCTTCTTGTGTTTATCTACCTCTCTTTCTCTTTTACTCTCTCTATTCTTGTGTTTCTCTACTTCTCTTTCTCTTTTACTCTCACCCTCTCTTCTCATTTTTCTCTACCTCTTTCTCTTTTACTCTCACCCTCTCTTCTCATTTTCCTCTACCTCTCTTTCTCTTTTACTTTCTCTTTTCTCTCTCTCCTGATTTTTCTCTCCCTCTTTCTTTTTCACTCTGTCTTCTCTCTCTTCTCTCTTCTTATTTTTCTCTACCTACCTTTCTCTTTTACTGTCTCTTCTCTCTCTATCTCCTAATTTTTCTGTACTCACTTTCTCTTTGTACCTCTCTCCTTTTCTTTTTTCACCACCCCTCACTCTCCTTTCATAGTTCTCTACCCCTTTTTCTGTTTTACTCTCTCTCACTCCTCATTATTCTCCATCTCTCTTTCAGACTCTCTCTCCTGCCCCTGTTATTTTCTCTCATTTTCTCTTCTCCCATTTTCTATTCTTCTCTCTTTCACCCTCTCTCTTCTGCTCCCTTTCTATTTTTCTCATTCTCTCTACCTCTTTTTCTCTTCTTCTCTCATTTTCCCTCCATCTTTGTGCTGCTCTCTCTCTGTGTCTCTCTCTTTTATTCTCTGCTTTTTTCCATTCTCCTCTCATGCTCTTTTCTTTCCCCTCTCATGTTCCCGCTCTCTTTCTCTTTTCTCCTTTTTTCTCTTCCTCTTTTCCATTTTTAGTGAAAATTAAAGTTCTTTACGAGTGATTCATCGTACCCCCCCTGCCCCCCCCCCCCCCCCCCCCCCCCCCCCCCACCTCCCCCCCTGTGTCTCTCTGGCTGTCTGCCTGGTAATTTCTTTTCGTGATTGCTGCAAATGTTTCTGTCCCACTGACAGGGGGGAGATAGTAGATTAAGAGAGGGGAAGTGTGAGCAGCAGAGGATGCACAGAGCCCACCTTCATCACGAGCAGGTGGACCACAAGTTCACACACAGATAAGACGCGTCGAGCTGCGGACAGATTCTTACAGTGCTCTGTTTGGTACATGCCTTCCTCCATTGCAGCTACATGTTTATCTACTGTATATAGTCTTGCATCACATCATGTAGTACATAACTCTTTCTTCTGTGATATCATGTTCAACTTCCTTCCTCCCATCCCATCTGTTATCAGAAGAAAACCCTCAGCTACACACTTAAAAAACAAGGTTACCACAGAAGAACTGCTTTTGATTCCCTAAAGAAAGGAGGGTTTGGGTGTTGATGTTAAAAACCTTTTCAACGTTTAAGGAACGTCAACGTATTGTACAGATTCTAGGGAGAACCCTGAAAGTGGGAAAGAACCTGTACCTTATGTGAAGCTTTTTAAGCCTGTGAAAGATTGTTCATGCTCATAAATCTTTTTCTTTCTTTTTTTTTTTTAAATAAACATTGTTCTACATCAGGGGTTGGCAACCCAAATGTTAAGAGGAGCCATTTTGTCTTTTCAGCAAAAATCAAACCACCTTGGGAGCCACAAGGTTTTATGTCTGTTTTACCAACTTGGCTGTAAATTTGTCTCAGTATGTGCTGATGTACTGGTATAGACTAAAAATATGAATGAAAACACACTTACTTTGCTCTGCTTTAAGCTTTAGCTTTTCTCGCATCTCTGGCAGGAAGCATTTCCTCAAAAATTGAATAGTTCCTTGTAAAATGTCTTTCAATGTTCAATTTTTACAAGGCTGCAGTCGTTTCTCTTCTCATTTGCCAGCTTCTTGTTCAAATTTTCTCGTTCTACCCTAAAAGGTGCCTGAGAATGTAACTGCTACACCTTTTAAGATGGAACAGGACAATGTGAACAAGAAGCTGGTGAATGAGAAGCTGACTTTAGCCTTTTAGACTTTAGACTTTTTAGTGTTCAAGCGTTTCTCACTGCAGATGAAATATATCAGGAAACCAGTTGGAGTGACTATAAATGCAAATAAGTCTACTGATCTCCAAATAATCAATGTTCTTCAATCTTAAATCTCTCTTTGCCTTTTCGTTAGCTACTAGCTAGGTGAGATTGTTGTCTGCATTGCTGTGGTGATCAGCAGTCAGTGCACCAACCTTCAGGGTTAAAGGGTGAATCAGCAGTTATACATTAACTCTAGCATTTAAGAACATTTATTGTTAAAACTGTGTTAGAACGATGAGCAGAGCTTTATGTTTCTGCAAAGGAGAATTCTTTTGTTCTAGAAGGAACCAAAAGTAGTTCTTCTATGGCATTGCTCACCTTTGTGTCACCTTTTTTTTAAAGAGTGTAGTTCTGAGAACCTCCTGAATATCATGTTTCACTTGGAAATATGTCACAATACAGATGAAAAATGTGTTATGATTTCCAGTTAAAGTTGACTTTAGGGCATTTTCAAAAGATCTTTTGTAATGGTGAACTTATACACACTCTTATGAGATTTTCTACCAATTAAAGATTTTAGAACCATTCATCAATTGTCAAAGAACCATTTACACTTAGCAAAAAGAGTTTTATAAAGTACCAAAGAAGAAAAAGATTACCTGACTCATGCCAATAGTCCTTTGTGGTACCATTTTTAATGGTTCTTTAAAGCTGTGGTTCTCAAACCAGTCTTCAGGGACCCCCAGATGGTCCACATTTTTGCTCTTCCTATGTATTTTAAGTGACATTGGAGCAAAAGTCTGTTTGAGAGCTATTGCTTTAAAGAGCAATATAACAGGTTTTCCATGATAGAGAAGAACCATTTAAACATTAAAATGGTTCTGTAAGTTACCGTGGCTCTATATATAGCAGCTGCCTTTACTAAAGGACCTTTAAAGCTATAGGAACTGTTATTGTTAGATTGCAGTCTCCTAGAACCAGTTTCTGATCACATTTCTGTTAGCAGTTTGCATTTATACAGTGTAGCGCATCACAGCTCTGAGCCAGGAGTAGCTTTGTGTTTGCCTCCCATCCTGGGTTTGTTTCCTAGCCTGTTTTTAATGATGCATGACGGACGCTAAAGAAACACGAGAACAGTACATTGCTCCTGGCTTTAAACGTAGCTCGCGTCCCCTGGGTCATTCTTTCAGGCAGGCAGAGATTAACTAAAGTTTTCTTTGAATCTCCTGCCTTAGTGAACATTCTGAAGGTTTTTTTTAGTTAATTAAGGCAATGCATTCCTCCTACTTGTTAAAAGGAGTTCTCCAACGGCTCAAAAACTGCAGTCACCCCATGAGACGAGCACATTGTGACGAAATGCATTGGGGGGGTGGGGGGGGCTGTTCATGTGCTGATATTCACATAGCTTTCTCATCAACAGGCGAAAAGGTTCAATGACAGTTCGAATTGAGTATGCCCCGTGTGCCTAACCAGCCAATTTACGCTCACGGTAATGCTTGGGCCCGCCGCGTGGCGTATAGTGAAAGCAATTCAATTGTGTAACTATGACAACAGATGCCTGTGTGGACACTGAAGCAAGATTCAATATGGAAGGCAGGTTGGGAGGATTTGGCAGAAATGAAAAGGAGAGAGAGTGAGAGGGAGAGAGAGAGTAAAGGCTAGGGAAATGAAAGCTAGGTAGGGAGGGATGAGTGAACGTGTGGCCTGCTGGCTGATGCATAGATGGAATGGATCTGTAGATTAAAGCTTTACATGGGAAATAGAGGATATGGGGCTTGGCCTGGCACAGCTGATAAGAGAGCATTTCCCTCACATCTTGGCAGATGCATTATTGATCAAGACCGGTGGTAGATGAGGGCGGGACTGGCCCAGCTGGGCCTGGTCCTCAGGGCCCAGAGCGTTGCCTGGGTTTATGCAGCAGCACAGAGACTTGCTAGTACTGAGGGGAGTTTATTACCAGCCATCATTTCTAAAGCTACACTTGGGATTCAGTCTGTGTTACCAAGTCTGAGATTTCATTTGTATGAGTGTCTCTGTGTCTCACGCAGCGTGTGTTCTGCCAAGCTGTGGGGTGTCTACCATCACGAGCAACGCAAGTCTGCTCAAAGTGCATCTGAAGGGGAGTTTTTCCACAGACTTTTCGGGGGTGGGGGAGGATCTTTGAAATACTGCTCGCTGCGGCCCTGAGGAAACATCCGAGATAGCTGAAATCGAAAGGCCAGGCACAATTTAGTAACCTTGAGGTTTTAAGAGGAGTTGCGGACAAGTTATAAGCGCATTAAAACAATCTTTTAAAAAGTTTTCATTCCTTACCACTCAAGTCACCCACCTTGAAGGTGGTAAAAAGTTATAAGGATATTTGTAGAGCAGAACTAATCAGACTCAAGGTACTCACTTGCCCTTCCTGCATTCCGTACCCTTCGCTTGCTATCTATCTTCGGCAGGGAACCGATCGGTTCCTGTTGTGTACGGCCGTGTAAGAGAGCAATAAGGGCCAGTGTTTCTCAGGCCAAGGCAGCCCGCTCTCGTTAGATTAATTGAATAGACCCAGCTGCGCTTTAATTAGTGTTAAAAGATCAATGATGCCGGATGCAGCAAGATGCCTGCTGTTAACCCTTAGTAGACCACCATGTTTCACGCACCTGTTATAATTGCTTGATTGTTATGTCACCTACTCATGTGGTCGTTTTTGCCTTTAATCTGAGCCATTGCTGTTGCAATCAGCTGATGTGTGTTTTCTCTTTCTTTTTTCTCTTTTTTTTTTACAAGACAAATCTTGGGAACACAGATTAGTCGCAAAGTGGCATTGTACGACATGCTGCCCCTGACTCCCCAGGCCTATTAATGCTCCTTTAGAAGCAGATCTAATGACAATTAAAAAGAGTTAATTATTTCTGCCAGAATGATTAAGAGCATGAGAAAGAGAGAGAGCAAGCAAGCAATGGTATTCACTTAAGAACACTGTGAGGCCTGCGGCACTCTTGTATGTCTACACTACCTCTTTAAACACAGCGTTCTGATTAATGTAAATGCATTGAGCCATTTACCAACTACATGCTACATGTGGCATGTTTCATGGGCTGTTGAATAAGCTTTAAGACTGTTGTGGCATGTTAAATTACCTGTTTTACTTATTTATGTGAGTAAATACTTTAAATAGTTCTTACCACTGCAGATGAGGATATAGTTCAGGGTAACATCCTCAGTTTCTCTAAACTGAAACAGATTCATAACCTGCACATGGTGATTTAATTGCATGTTAAAAATGTAATGTGAGTTCTAGTTGGTTCTAGTTTGCAGGTTTTGGAGCAGTCGGAGTCGACGGTTAAAAGAGTAAAGTGTGTAGAGATTTTTGCCTCCTGATTGCGTTTCAGACCAGTCTGAGGATATCAAAGGTTAGATTTTTTTTACCCAAGTCTGAGCATAGTCTGAGCAGTATATATTGGTCAGCGACTTAATCTGAGTTTTAGCCACAAGCACAGTCAAGCGCATGTACATCTAAAACTCTAAAAACTAAATATAATAGATAACTGGCAGGTTCTGGTTAGGTTTGGGTAAATCTTCAGGAAACTAATAGAAGTCTATGAAATGGCCCCAAAATTCAAAGAAACAAGATTGTGTGTGTGTGTGTGTGTGTGTGTGTGTGTGTATGTGTGTGTGTGTGTTTCAGGAGCAGCAGGAGAGGAGAAAGGTGTGTGCTGGCCTTTGTACGTCTACACTCTTATTTGCATAATTGAGTTCCTTGTCTCGTAATTTCCACTAAATTGTGTCTCTAAAGTGTGGATGATTTTTCAAACAGGTCCATTTTGGAGGTCAGTCACGCACTTTAAAGTGCCTAAAATAGTGCAGAGTTTCAAGGCACAAATCGCTGATCCCGAGCCAGGAACAGCAGGGAAGGAATGGGAGGGGGAGAGATGGGGAGAGAAAGAGAGAGGGAGGGAGGGAGGGGAGAGAATGTGACCCAGTGTATATTCTGTAGGGCTTGATTGATGCGTGGTGACACACTCACTTGAGCCCAGATCCATCACGGTAACTGGAGACACCGTGGACGCAGGGAAATTAAAAGTGTTGCCCCTGAGTGGCAGGGCCAATGGCTGAAGCTAAATATGGATTCAGCTAAATAATTACTACTGTGATTGGCCAAAGCATTGGCAGATCATTCGCACCAGCGATGGTTTCATAATGGAATAGTTTTGCTCTGAGTTGAGCGTGCAGACACAGGATGTTTTTAAAGGTACACTCTGGCCGAAATGGAAAATATATCCATAATTTTATCTGTCGTATACATGCTTGCTTGCATTCTTTGAGTGGCGCTGCTGTAATACTTAGAATGCAATTCACATATATTATTTAAAGACTGGGAAAATCCCCTTCCGATGACATATCTTGAAGGTGGGAGCACCCTGCTTGGGTGGATTTCTGTATTTTCTTACGTGAGTTTATGAATGCAGAAGGAAACCAGATTGCTAAGGTTACTGCTAGAAAGTCGATTATCTCATTGCAGCTGTGCAACTGTAACTGTGTAAATCATTGTTACATTGGAGAAAACGGAACGACAGAAATGACTCGTCAGATGAGGAGGACAACAAGCTAAAAGCTAAAGGTAGCAAAGTTAGCTCAGCCTGGCTTCTTTTCTCTGGCTGAAAGCGAAAGGGTAAACACTTGCCTGGCAGTTTTTCTTTTGAATAAAGAATATCAGAGTTTTGTTAATGATTTTGTTTAACAGCTGAGATAAGAGTTATACAAATGCTAGTTTGATTGTATTTATTAGCTGGTAGATCAGTGGCTAGGCTAGCAGTCTGGATTGGTTGACACCACATGGATTCCCAGTGCTTGTAGTGTATATTTGCAGGATGCATGCTGAGAATTGCACTGAAAGAACACTTATAAACAGAAACATGAACACAATATAGACCAGAGACCAGTGAATTCTGGGATACAATGCAATATAAAATCCTGCATAACATTACAAGTAATATATTAAACACTAATTTTAGGCTAGAGTGTCTGTTTTAGGTGCTGTAGCACTTATTTTAATTTATTTAGATTTGAAGTGCACTTTCAATATATTGTGATGATGGTTGATTAATGACAATTGTTTGCGTCCTGATTTATACAATCTGTACACTTAATTCAACCTGAAAATTAAAAAAAAATTTTATGTTGTTAGGTGATGTCTCTGATCATAGTAAACACAATTCATCATATCACACCATTTAAAAGAGTCTTCTGCCAAAATGTAATGCCCTGCCTCCATAGCATCTTCTGATTTTTGATTGCATCATTGTGCACAAGTGAGCATGGAGGAATAAAACCAGGTTTAACACATTTAACCTGAGTAAAAGGACACAGCTGTCTCAGAGACCAGATATACATCAAGGTATGGAAGGGAAATGCAGTGTGATTTCTGCCTTTCCTTTGGAGTGACAAGGTTTTTGCACCAACTCCTCCATGTCTCTCAGTCCTATCTCTGTTCATCAGTGGACTGGGGTTCATGTCTCTCAGTCCTATCTCTGTTCATCAGTGGACCCGCCTTTAAGCTTGTAGCAAAAGCCATCCGGAACTTCTGGCCAAGTATATGGACCATTCCACACACGTAAAATGATGGTACTTCAATGGCATTTTAGTAAAGAAAATTGTTCAATATAGAACTATGAACACTCAAAGAACCCTTTGCATGATTAAAAGGTTCTTTGAATTATATTTCATGGTGGCGCAGTGGGAAGCGCTGTCACCTCACAGCGAGGAGAGCCTGGGTTTGATTCCCCGGCCGGGTGACAGGGGTCTTCTCTGTGTGGAGTTTGCATGTTGTGTCTGTGTCTTTATTTTCATAAAATAAACATAATTAAGGTACAGGGTCATTCAAAGCAAGGTAATTTTAGTCTGAAGTCCAAGTCAGTTAAAGGGGAATTCCACTGAAGTGGTTTGACTAGAAATGATCCACTGTAAAGAAAGTTACAGACTCAGATTTCTTTACAGTCGCTGTTATCAGAACATGGGGTTACCAAGTCTACAACACAAATATTTTATTTACTATCCAAAACCAGCAGTAAGTCTACATTTTTCTTCTGAATTTTTATATATAATGTTGATGATGATAAAATAGTGGAAAAATAGAAAAAATATGTTTTCTATTTTTCCTTATAACACCCTGCATGTGTGAATGGATTGAAATAAATTGATTAACAAGATGTTTTAGCACAACACTTTTTCCCAAAACTGTGTCTCAGGCATCCGTCAGTGTATTCAAAACCATTGAAAAACTTTCTGCGAGGGAGTTGTTAAAGACATAAAATACTTAAGACATCTGGTTCCTATCACCACCATTCTGAATAGCTTTCTTTACATCTTCACCATTTAAAGCATTTAATTATGTGGAACTTTTGAAAAATTGGTGGAGTTCCCCTTTAAAAGTCCAAAATGTGTTTTGAACTCAGACTTTTAACACGTCTTGTACTACAATCTCTTCTCATACTAGAAACATGTGTTGAAGGTGTGGTCCTAACTAGCAACTGCAAGTAGAATGTGTCATTAAGTGTTTACAAAAGCTTTTAAATGTCTGAGACGTGAACTCCAACAGCAGACCATAAACTGAGACAAATGTATTGTGGTTTCAAAAAGAATTATGGTGCTGCACAATAGATTTAGAATTGAAGTTACTTTGTGTCTGACATAATTAAAACATTTCGCATCTGGCCTCGTGACCAACAGTGACCTCCTTATATCTGACCTACAAGCAGAAGGGGGCAAATATTTCCTAATGTATATTTAAGTTATAACTATCGCTAACTCATTTCCCATCATTTTCTGCTTCATTTATACATCTGTCATATTCTATCATACCTGATTCCAGTAATTTACGCTGCTGATGTGAGCTGAAATGTCTCTCCCAGGCCTGATATATTTAGCTCTTATTACCCTTCGTACTGAACAGAAACATTTTGACTGCCACTATCCAAATGTACCTCTGGAATTGAATTGCAAAACAGCCCAATAGAGCACAACTGCATTTTATGTAATGTTATGACCCTAAATGACAGTGTCATAAACCCCTGCTTGAATGTTTAAGCATTTGAATGATTGTCATAATCATCATTACATTGTTTGGTGGTAATGTGTATAGCTGGGGGCTGAGATGAAAAGAGAATGCATTTAGAGGGAAATCTCTTTCCTCCTGAGCCGGGCCTTATTCACCAGGCAAATGCCGCCTCAGTCTCTGATCCTGGATCAGAATCTGCTTGGCTCCATTTTTGCTCTTCGCCCTACATGCCGAGAAGCTTTCCGAACCAATTTTCTCCGTCCCCTCCCTCTCCATCTCTTTCTTTTCAGCGTGGAGTTTAGACTCGGGGACTGAAAGCTTCATAAACAATTTCCTCCTCCTGCCGTTGAGCCATTTTGCCAAGGTGGTGTGCAAACGCCATTGCAATTTCCTCAATCTATACCTCACATGCCTCTTTCCCTCTCTCTCTCTCTCTCTCTCTCTCTCTCTCTCTCTCTCTCTCTCTCTCTCTCTCTCTCTCTCTCTCTCTCTCTCTCACTGTGTCTGAAATGGTTCACGCGTTAACTCGTTCACCATTCCCTATATAGCCTTTAATATATATAGTGAACTGGCTGGAGGAAGACCATGGACTGACTATAAGAATTATCTTTCAGAATCTGATCATCACAACACAATGGCTGACACAATGTAGCATGGGCACCAGATTTTATATGGAAATGGATTAACCTGCAATTTTTTTTACAGTAGAAGCAAACATAGGCTTATTTAAATGAAAAACTGAATTTCAGTGTAAATCATTGAAAAATTAAACATGCTGCAAACTAATGGTTATAAGCATTTGCCAAGATAAAGAATATCCAATAAAAATATATCTATATATTGTCAGTATACATGAAAATATTAATTTTGTGTTTATGTTTAGGCTCACGGTTAATTACCTCTTGCATAGGGCAAAAGAGTTTTGCTAGCTAGCTGGTTTTGTTCTCCATGAAGCACTGACTCGATGTATTTGGGGGTGGGATTTAAATGTGGTGTACCGCTGTCAGAGGTGGATTTGAGTGGGGTCTGGCTGCAGACATGCACTCTCAGCCTGACATACTGCCAGCCTATTAATGGCGTCAGTGCACACTGTGCTACAACATTGTTTTGTCAGTTTAATGAGCAAAATCTCTGAACAACATACTGTTGAACTACATTAGTTATACTAAATAGATATTAGCTTTGTCATACTGATAATAAAGTAAGTAAATAATATGGTAGTTTATGGTAATAATATGTAAAATAATATGGTAGATGTCAGGTCTATTGGCATCAAAAGCAAACAAGCCACTGCAGAA
Organism: Pygocentrus nattereri; assembly: GCF_015220715.1. Classification (NCBI taxonomy): domain Eukaryota; kingdom Metazoa; phylum Chordata; class Actinopteri; order Characiformes; family Serrasalmidae; genus Pygocentrus; species Pygocentrus nattereri. Next base: position 11,469,823 of record NC_051226.1, read on the forward strand.
ACTCATAAAAATATGTTTAAAAACTATGTTATGTATAGAAAGAGGATTAAGTGATGATATGGTTATTGGGATAGAAAAAGAAAACTGTGATGATGTTGATACTGTTTTAAGATTCCTCTCGACTCGCTAAGCAGAAGCAGCCAGATGTTGACGTGCTGTTGGGCCACTTCTGCTGTGGCAAATGTGACGTCGCTAGGGCTGAGAGTGCATGTCTGCAGCCAGACTCTATTGGTGGATTATAAAACAATCCAGCACCAAAAGTTGAACAAGTTGTCCCTAGGGGTGTATTATTGTTATGAGATCACATCTGGTGGTGCATGACATGATTTTTAGAAATAATCATTTGGCTGAGCAGAAAGTTTGTTGATGTGGTGTCAGCTGTTTAACAAGCTATTATTGTAGACTTACACCATTAGTTACTGTAGGTTGAAGGTTTTTTTTACAAATAATTGTCATTTGAAATTAATTACATGATCTATATGTTAGTATGTTGACAACATTAAGAGGAATCGGATTCAGCATTCTGTAAAGCTTGTCAAACCTAGCAACAGTTCCTATGAATTAACCTGTTTGTGGGCAGAACATGGATAAATCTAGGGTGCAGGTACATACACTATGTTGTTCACTAATTCTGTAATAGGAAATTAATCTGACAGAACATCCCTTGTGTACCTTATGAATATGGTTCTGTACTTTTGAGTGCAGTAAAAAAAACAGTACATGGCTCTTTCCCTCAGGCTGTCGCACACCGACTGTTTCCTCCATATGTGGCGCTCTGGCTGCTGAATACTGTATGTTCTCTCCTCTGGACATCTGATCTCATAAGCTGTGTATGTACATATATATATATATATATATATATATATATATATATATATATATATATCCTGTCACAGAAGATGACACCATCCTATATCTGGCCGCTGCCTAAGCAAGTGTGATTTCCCTCATGGGTGTCGAATGAGATGCAACAATAACAGCTGGGAAGAATATGAAGACCCAAGGCAATCTTTTTACGCCCGTGTTTGAGAGCCAGATATATACTGTCATTCCTCCCACAGTAAAGAATAGCAAAACCCTTTTCCCAGTGCTATTTCAATACATCACAGCAAGGTTGTGTTGATCAGACACTGAGTGAGGCTGGAGGGCATGCGACCTCGACAGAAGACCTAAAGTGAAAAAAGAGAAAGGACAACAGTCCCATTAGAGGTGAAGTAGAATAAGGCACAGGAGGCTGCATCTCTGGTTTGTGCTTGAAGTGAGTAAAGATGAATGGCACTCAGGCACCAGATTGGTGATTCTTCCGAGACTCATCTGGATTGTGGACATGCATTCTGATGAGTCAAACTGGACCACGGTTTGATCTGGGGCGGAACTATGAGTGGCAGGGCTGCACGCCCTGAGGGTATGTCAAAAAAGGATGGAATTCTTCTCCGTCTGGCCAGGGCGCATTTGACAACAGTGTCCTGCTGCTTAAAGTAGACCTCTCCTAAAGCTGTGGTTTGGCCAAAAATCTGATTTACATAACATTTTCCTTACAAAAACAAGGACAATGAAAACTTGGTTTTAGCTCAAATTTATGTACACCCGGTGGAACCATCATAATAACTGCAGTTAATGATTTCATTTTTTTTTTTTTTTTTTTGGTTACTTTGTCACTCTATAGCACTTGGCTAATTGGCTAACCTGCTTGCTATTTAGCTTCAGTTATTCATTGATGTTAAGAAATGTAGTGCAGACTCACAGAAATGTCTACTTTACACAGAATCATGTGTAGAGAAAAGCTTCAATTATTCTTCTAGTGGGCAAAAACACTTGAGGCTAGCATAAACACTACTATTACTACCATAACTAGCTAATGTTATCATAGTGAACGTTGTACAAAGTAATAATTCTGCAAATAGCAACTGACAGGTGAACATAAGCATTATAGTTTACATTCTAGCGCACTTAGTAGTCATATAATAGCGCTTGATGACAATCTTCACCTGGAAAAGTAAATGATTTTCTAAATTGTTGTTGTCTTTAGCTGCAAGTGTTACCAAGAACACCCTCTATTACCATAAGGTGTTGTTACCAAGTTTGAGTACCAAAAACCATAAATCTGGATTTGTCAGATTGGACCACTGGCCAATTTTCTGGTGCCAAAGGTTCTGGTATTTTGAAAGCAGTTAAAATACAAAGCAGTATGCAAAAAATAAAGCAAGTCTTTGTGGCACCTTTTTAGAACTGAAATAAAACCTTTTATTTTGTGAGGCTGTAAAAACAGTGGTAGCAGTCATCTTGAAACCTGAACTTTGTTTATAGTTTGAGCCTTTATTTTAGTGTACAGGATGTCATAGTGTCAGAAACCACTTACCACCTTCAAGTAGTCACACGGAACTACTTAGCAACTTGAAGAACGTTGAGGCAGATGTGACTTTGTTCACATTGAAGGGCAAATCAGATTTGTTTTTTTAATCTACAAGCTACAAATCTGATTTGTATGGTCAGACTGTAGTCCACTTTGGGTTCCATAGTAAGGACCATACAATGACTATGAAGGGGCAGGCAAAACTTAGCACCATGATGATGCATAACAGAATTATCACACTAAATTTCACAACAGTGTTATACCTTTTCTAAACTACACCACAAACACAACATAACATTAATGTTAACTGACCTGGTCATCAATTACATTAACTAGCTCTTCAAGTAATATTCAGAGACGGGTAAATTTTAAAACTGCAAAACTGCAACCAGAAACTACAACCTCCATTGTCCGTGTTTAAGCTGCAATATTTGAATGTGAACCTCTGACTGAGTTAAATCCAATTTTAAAAAGTTGTTTTTCACGCAGCTTTTTGCCATTCAGAATACAAAAAATCTGTCTTGCTCAAATTGTATATACTGGAACGTTGAATTTGAGCTGTCTGAATAAAGCCTGTGATGATTTAACTAAGCAGTAACCATAGCTAACTGGTAGCTATACGTGTCTTCACTTTTTAGCCACACTAGCCTCATACATCCAGTGCAAAACTAATTTGGTTTCATTTGATTTTTAATTTAATGATTTATTTCTTCTCTTTTAAAATCTATTGTTTTAGTCATGTTTTATTTTACATTCTCTTTGGTGTTATTTTTTCATTTGTATTTGAATTATTTGCAAAGCACTTTAAATAACCACAGTGTATGAATGGTGCTATTTAAGTAATCTTGCTGTGCCTTGTCTGAAGACTTCAAAAACCAAACATGTTTGGGCTGATCAACTAAATTTGTATAAGGGGAACTTTTGCAAACTGGCTGAACTATTGCTTTAATACAGCAGGGAGAGAGAGAAATATATGTAAGGACTTGACTGAAGGAGAGTTAAAGGAAAGACAATGAAAATAGTTGTAGTTGTGTGATAAAAAATGGATTAACGCAATTTAGTGACCTAAAGAGCTCAGTGTCTTAAAAGAATGCCATTATATATATATATATATATATATATATATATATATATATATATATATATATATATGTGTGTGTGTGTGTGTACATATGTATGTATATATACACACACTATAAGTAAGTCTTACATGTAAAGTGTTTATAATAATTGTTAGGCATGTTCATGGGGTATTTCTGTTTTTGTTGGGAGCTTTCTTGTATTTCATGGTCCCTTCTTTGTGCTCTGTGTTTGTCTGAATGCACATATATGAGCTAGAGGGCAGAAAATGAGTTTTATTCTTAATGACAGCCTGTAAGACCTCCACACAGATAGGACACACACTTTGTCTGAAGCCCACACACTTTTCCTTGAGACTTTTTCCTTCCACTCTCTGCAGATGTCAAGAAACCAGATTGGTCCAAGCACGGCAAGATGACATCTCTCTAGCTGTCTAAATTCAGATAGTCATTATGGGCACTCCATGCACCGTGTTAGAATGCTTTTGAACAACAGCGGTAGGTCATTTTGCTCTCTTGCAGCGAGTTTGGAGGCAGTTGGATCGCTAAAGTGAAACCTAGTGAGTGAGAAAATTGGCTTCAAGTGGATGAGAAGAGATGAAAACGCTGGAGCTCTTTCTATCATTATGTCTAGTCAATATTTTGGAAATAACATAGCAGTGTGGTATTTAATCACACATGCAATGACACAAGGAGCTTTCACAGCTGCTGAAATGCCCAATAAGCAGATAGATTTTGAAGAGAGAGGTGCAGGAATATGATTTTTCCATAATGCTTGAATAAAATGAGTATCGCCTGAGGGCAGCAAGTATAGAGTGCTGTTTGGACAAAGTCGTTTAAAAGGATATATGTTAAAGTTTGTAAGTTAAAAGTAGTTTATAAGATGAGACAGAAGAAGTATAATAATGAAATGGCAGTCGCTGGGTCATATTTTGCTTCGGGACTGGCTGGGAGTTTATTAAAGAAGAACTACACCAGTTTTTTAAAAGATTTCTTTACAATTCAATCGCTGTGATGTAAAGAAAGTCATTCAGAGGGGTCTGATGTGAAATGGTTCATTGTAGAGAACCATACATACATAAAGTTCTTTACAGTGGGGGTGTTAGGAACCAGGGGTACCACAATATGTACAATTTAAAGGCAGTAGTTGCTTGCCTTTGTTTTAGGCCGAACCTTATCCCAAATCTACACTCTTAAAAAGATGGTTCCTCAAGGATTCTTTATAGAACCATGAACACTCAAAAACCTCTTTGCAAATGGTTCTTTGCAATGATAAAGTATTCTTCAGATTGATGGAGAATGTGGTTCTAGAATATATGGTTCAGTATAGCACCAAACAGGGTTTGTCTATTGTTAAAATCTTGACATCTTAACTGTAGAAGAACCCTTCTGGGTGCTATACAGAACCCTTTTATCATGCAAAGCAAAAGGGTTTTTGAGTGTTCATGGTTCTATATAGAATCATTTTCTTTACTAAAGAACCCTTGAGGAACCATGTTTTATAAGAATAATGTTTAATAATGTATCATAAAGCAATGTCTCAGGCATCAGACACCACACTGGTGACCATTTAATGTAATAGCATTCTGTGATGTCATTTTCAGTGGCGGTAAAGGCTTCAGATGTCTGGTTCTTATCACCACCACTGTAAACTTTCTGGCTTGGTAAATTTCTCTAGAATGGTGTGTTTCACATCAAACCACTCGTACTTAGTTATGCAGAAATCTTGAAAATGGGTGAAATTCCCCTTTAACTGCGTGGTAAATGTACAGATTGTTATTTTGTGTTGAATACAATTTTGTTTATCATCTTATCATCTTACTTCATTTCTTAATTCAGTAACATTTAAACAACAAACGAAGAGCAGTAAGACGAGATAGTGGATCTATTATTTTGCTCACATTACTAGAATTGGTTCTAAAAGAACATCTGTAAAGTGCATGTGGCTAATTCCTCTTAATGGAGCATGAACCAGATAGTGGGTTTTTTATCTTCGTCCACCTTACTCGAATGGCCAACATAAGGGGACCTGTGTGCTGTTCCACTATCAGAGGAGTGCAGAGAGATGCTTGTCTGCAAGTGCAAGGTTGGTGTACAGAGTAGCCTTTCTGGGTGCTTTTCCGTCAATGGCACTGAGGCGAGAATGAGTATTTTCAGAAGCTAATTAACTGGGGGCCATCTTCATCACATGGCCATTATGCGGAGAGGCAGGGCCTGCAGGGGCGCGGGCCGCTCTCTCCACACTTAGCCCCGCCGCTGCTTTAATTGTGCAGAAAATGTAATTTGTGTCTCAGTTCAAGTTCCCTCTGAGAGCGCTGTTCGCAGTGGGGGACTCCAGGCGCATGAATAGCTCTGCCATTCAACCAGGGACGTGTGTGTGTGTGTGTGTGCGCGTGTATGTGGGCGTGTGTCCTTTCTGCACCCGTGGACGTTTAAAGCTTTATGAGCCACTTCTCCTTTTCTCATCAGAAGAAGTGTTCTTTCTTTGCTCCATAAACATGGCTATTAGTTATTGTTGATTACAAATCACATGCTATTGTCGAAAAAGTACAGTTTAATGGAGAGTTATGATTATATTCAATAAAACACAATGGGTAGTTAAATGATAATATCCCAAAAAACACAACCTCCAATCAGGCCCATTAGTGGTACAGACTGTAACGGTTCAAGTGGAAGCAATATTTGTGGTCATTGAGCAGCAATATGAAACACAGAACATGTGGTAGGTTTAAAAGAAGTGCCATGATCTTAGCAAGTTAGCTGTCAAAAGGTGTATAATGGATTCTGATGACCAGGTATTATAGCAGTCTCATGCTACACTGATGAACATTGTGCTTAGACTTTAGATGAGATGGTTAACCCTTAAACATTTGATTCAAGGTCCAGGACTACAAGACTGACCAACAGTTTCTATTCACAGGCCATCAGGCTGGTGAATACCTCACTTACTACTCCCCCCCCAACCCCCCGTTCTGAACTGGTTTAACCTTGCACTCAACAACTGCACCTTACCTACACTGTACTGCTACTGTTAGAACAATACTGTTTACATCTATTACCTGCACAGAACAATATTGTTTACATCTGTTACTTGATGCGCTTCATGAACAGCTGCTCTAATTTGCACATTTGCACATACGTGCGTGTAACTTTAATTTTATATCAACTTTCATACTGTAAGTTTTTACTTTTACTTTTTACTACTGTTTTTAGAGTTATTCTTATATTTTCTTTTTTATTATTCTTTTAAGATTATATTTGGTGAATGGAGGAACAGCAAAGTAAGAATTTCATCATACAGTGTAACTGCCTGTGCATATGACAATAAAACTCTTGAATCTTCAATCTTCAAGTGTAATGTGTTATGAGAAGGAAGTATTGAGACATATAGTTAACAGTAGTATAGCTGAAACATTAGCTACATTAGCTAATTTGTCCTTGTAGAAACAAACAAAACACTTAGAGTGCATTATTAATTGAAAATTATATTTAGTTCATATGACTCACTTCAGCCAAGCAACAATATTGATATATGCTATGATGTTAGCTTAGCTTGCTACACACAAACAGCTGAGACCACACATTCTGCTCATCAGTCAGATGTCTATCTTTAAATCAACCTAGGGATAGAGCTAAGAACAATAGCAGCGGCCGTCTTGAAGTATGACACATGCCTGTGCTTTTGTCCAGTTTTAGACATGACAGTATGCCAAACACTCTACACACTTTAAAGACAGTTTAAAGAAATAGTTCTTTATAGCACAAACAAGCGTTCTTTTACTGTATATCAACTTGACGTTGTTCCAAGTACCATCGTTGGTGCTGTATAGAACCAAATTCTAAAAGATTCTAAGAAGAACCAACTGCACATTCTTCATCAATCTGAGGAAGCATGTCACCATACAGAGAACCATTGGCACACAAACATGGTCCTAACATAAAAAAACAAACAAAAAAAACATTCCTTTTACTAAAGAACCCTTGAAGAACCATATTTTTAAAGATTATATGACCCTCTTTATATGCTATATTGAACCATAAACATAAGAGAAAATGTTCTGTACAACCAATATTTTGTACACACACAACAGAAGGTTCTTCAACGGTTATTTACTAAAGGCAATATTCTATTTAGAACCATGAATATTTAAATGGTTGTTTTCATGATGAAATGGTTCTTCAGATTGTGTTGTACATGGTTTTCTATATCATCAAAAAGGTTTTGATGTTGTTTTAAGCTTGACATTATAATAATGGAATTTTGGTGTTCTAAAGAACCAAATTCAGAAAGGATCTATGTAGAACCATATGCAAATTCTCCAAGAACCATTTCACCATGCAGCGAATATCGAACTCCTAGTTCTAAAAAGAGCCATTGTCTTTACTCAGCAACCATTGAGTGTGTGACCCCATTTTGGTGCTTTAGAGAACCATTAGAAAAGAGAAAAGGTTCTTCAAAGAATTCTACATAATGAAAGAGCTGTTTATGCATTTTTCTTTTGTGTATATAAAACAGCTAATGATCTCCTTAGTAAAGAACCCTTGAACCATTTTTAAGGTTATCGATGAAGATGTTCTATCACTTTATCTTTTTGTTTGCTGTGTTGCTCTTTATTTTGCCCAGTCTTGACTGCTGACTCATTTCTGTTGTTTAGGTCTTGCAGTCCTTCACTCACAAAGGCATGACTTTGAAGCTACATTAGCCTTGAGTCTCCCATGCAAAACTAAAGATGGTGGTGATAGGAGCCAAGGGTCACAATGTCTACAATGTTAAATATAGTTGTTGTATGCATCTGTTTTAGGCCGAACTTTGTCCCAGATCTACATTCTTAAAACAGATGGTTCCTCAAGGGTTCTTTAGCAAATAAAATGTTTCTGTAACCAGTTCATTTGCATGATAAAGTACTTCTTCATGTTGATGAAGAAAGTACTCTTGATGGGTCTATATAGAACCTTTTTGAAAAGGGTTCTGTATAGCACCAAAAGGGTTCTTCTACTGCTACAAGCTTTACATCATAACTATAGAAAAACCTTTCTGGGTGCTATAGAACCGTTTTCAAAAATGGTACAACACATTCTCCATCAATCTGAAGAATGCTTTCATAATGCAAAGAACTCTGTAAGCATGCAAGGGGTTCTTGGAGTGTTCGTGGTTCTATGTACAGCCATTTTTCTTACTAAAAAACTCTTGAGGAACTGTTTTTTATAAGAATAATGATAAAGCAATGTCTCAGGCATCAGACACCATATTGGTGACCATTTAATGTGATCTTTCTGTGAGGTTGTATTTGGAGGCAGGGAAGTCGTTAATTGTTAGCTACGTTAGCCTTGTGTCTCCAGCACAAAACTAAAGAATCTAGCTTTAGCTATTTGGAGAGGCAGTGCCCCACCAACCAATCATCATGTCCCACTAAACTACCGTTTTGTATATGCTGCAAAATAAAAAACTGAGTAAACTTAACTTTGAGTGTTCTTCTGCACTGCTTACTGCGCACACCCAGTATAAAAGGCTACATCAATTATCATAGGGTGGTTTGAATGCATCACTCTGCACCGACTCCTAAATGTGTGGCTCCGACGCCCCATATTGTCTGCAATATTTTATTTTTCTGCTGCACCAGGCCTAATTGGGTGCACCTTAAACCAGCTGAATTCGCGACTAGAATGAGGTGGATGTATAGTCTATCTCTGGCCAATCTGTCTGTATAATGTGTCCTGACAGCCAGACATTATAACACTTCAGCAGAGAGCAGAGATAGAGCCGCTACTACTGATTTTAGGGAGAGCTAAAGTCAGAAGTTATCTTAAAGACTGGCTTTCTTAGTTCTTTTCTTCATTTTGTAGATAATAGTGTGTCATACAGTAACAGAAACCACAAGCAAGTGGTTGATTACTTAATAATGCATGCGCAATATTATTTCATAGCTATAAGTTCTGATTACTTGTTAGCTTAGACTTGCAGGCCCAGTGCAAAACTAAAGAACCAAACTTTGGACATCAAACATAAACATAAATCCAAAACATAGTATCTAAATAATAACATCCAAAGACACAATCTCCAATCAGTGCATTAGTGGTGCAGACTGAGCAGAGATTTGAAGAGTGTTTTTTTTGTCCTTTTACTGCAACATGAAACATAATTCATGAGGTGGGTTAAAAGGAAGTGTCATGATCTTAGCAAGTTATCTTTCTCAACTCTGCCTGTATAATGGGTTCTGACAGCCAGGTATTATAGCAGTTCAGCAGAGAGCAGGGATTTAGACGGATGAAGCTTGCGTAAGGGAGGGGGAGAGAGAGAGAGAGAGAGGGAGAAAGAAAAGTGTGCTTGAGAAGCACATATAGTTGGAGTGGTGGTGAAGAAAAGCGAGATAAAAAGAGAGAGAGAGAGAGAGAGAGAGGGAGAGGGAGAGAGAGAGAGACATGACATACCAAAAGCCAGAGAGTGAGATTGACACGGAAAAGCAGAGAAAAAGTGTGTGAGGAGAAATCCTCTACACACGCTTCACTTTACCTGGATCTACTTTTGCCGTGATGGTGAAAAAGTGCTGATGAGACACATTCCAGCGAGCTTTTTAGCAGCTCAGGGAAAAGTGCTTACTGGTTCTCCTTGGAAAGGGGAACAGGGCTTGAGGAACATTTCTCTTGCGCTCTCCCCTTTTGTTTGGAGACTTTGCAGCGGACAGCATTTTCTATCCACCACTCCCACCGCCCCCACCGCCCCCACCACCCCTCTGCTCTCATTTTCATTTCCCTTTTCATCCCATTTGTTCCCAGCCTGCTCCTGCTGCGGCTTGTTTCCCGACACTGTGACTCAGCTTGAGAACTTTTTTTTTTCAAGGAATCAATAAGTTCCAGGACGACCACTTAAGTCCTATCAGAGCCTAAACTTTCCAACACAATCAATGAGATTTTATTCAGTGGTTTTGTGTAGCGGCAGTCACGTTGATACAGCTGGACCCCCCCCTCCCCCGACCCCACCACACCCCGAGAAAAACATGATCTTTTCTTCTGTTGTTTATTCTCAGTTGTGTAGGTGGGATGACAAAGGCTCTGTAGACACCATCTGAATTTAAACATGAACACAACTTTATTTCAAATTAAAGATAGCGCCTAAAGCCCTTGTTGCAGAGACCCAGAAGCCAATGTGGAATGTCCTTCAAGTCCAAGATGCTTCAGCTTTTTAAATAAAATTTACGCACACACATAACACAAAATCCATACATTAACATGTGAAAACATCTGGAAAAGCTTATTCTTACAGGTGACAAGGCAGCTAGGCAGCTAGGGCCTCAACTCTCCCTTCAACATATACATTCACACGAGAAAACATCTTATGGTATGGCTTACATCTGATTTTTGTTATTATGGCATCAGCTTATTCTAAAGCGAGGGGCCCATCTCTCTCCTGGGACCCCAGAGCCCCGAGCTTGGGCTTCGTCGACACACATACAGCCTTATCTTTTCAGCCAGGGCTCCGTAGAAACATATGGAGCCTTCTCATAGTACTTTCAAGCAGCAAACAGCTACATGTATATTAGAGTCCAATAACATATCAATATCATATAGAACATTTTATCAAGCCTGATACACATTACTGCAGAAAATAATTCTGTTACAAACCCAAATGTTGGGGTGCCATGACTATGTATAATTGTTGAGATTCCAAATGTTCTTCCCCATTCACACTGTTCTAGAATGCTCTTTTCATTCACATTATTTTAGAACATTCTTCTTATTCTCACTTTTCTAGAATGTTCTCCCTATTTACAGTGTTCTATAATGTTCTCCTTATTCACACTATTCCATAATGTGCTCCTCATTCATACTTTTCTACAATGCTCTCCCCATTTTTCACTGCTGCCGTCTGGCAGAAGGTACCAGAGCATCCGTGCCACCACTGCCAGACTCTGCAACAGCTTTATTCCTCAAGCAATCAGGTTTTTAAACTCACAAGGACTGAGCTACCCCCCCCCAACATCTACACACACACACACACACACACACTCCACACACACACCTCTTTTGATGCTCTACGTGCACTATCTGGAACATTACTGCTACACTGTGTTTTCGCTGTTTTACTCAGGTTTTTTCTACCTCAGTAACTGCTGTGTTTATGTGTGTCATCTGACTGCGTGACTCACAGATCACAGCATGTTAATATCTCTGCACCTTATTGCATGACCTCATGTCCAGAATGAGTGCTGTGTCGGTGCTGCACTGTCCTGTCTGTTTACTGTGTCTAATGTCTGTTTAATTTAAGTGCTGTTCGCACTTTGTACTTTTTGTTCCTTGTTGCACCGTGTTGTTCCTAGAGGAACGTAATTTCACTCCACTGTACTTATATATAGATGGAATGACAAAATCCTCTTGACCTGATTTATACTATTGTTGAATATTATCCTCATTCATACTATACCAGAACATTCTCCTCATTCACACTATTCTAGAATGCTCTCCCAATTTACCCTGTTGTTGAATATTGTTCTTATTCACAGTATTCTAGAATGTTTCCCCCATTCACACTGTTCTCTCTTCATTTGCAGTGTTCTAGAATGCTTACCTATTCACTTTATTCTAGAATGTTCTCCCTGCATTTACACTGTTACAGACCATTCTCCAACATTAAGATATAAGGTTATAAGTTCTAGAATGTTCTCTTCCATTCACTTTTCTAGAATGTTTGCTATAATTCACACTGGTTTAGGAGGACTGCTGCCATAATCATTGTTTTAGAATGTTCTTCCTATTTGCACCATTTTCACTCTTTCACATTGTTTTGGAGTGTTCTCCTCAATCACATTATTCCAGAACATTGACCTCATTCATACTATTCTAGAATGCTCTCACAAGTTACAATGTTGTAGAATGTTCTTCTAATTCACTGTATTCTAGAATTTGTCCGTATTCACAGTGTTCTACAATGATATGCTTGTTTACACTGTTCTAGAATGCTCTGCTTATTCACACTCATCTAGAATGGTCTCTACATTTATACTTTTCTAGAATGCGTTCTCCATTCTCCTTATTCACAGAATGCTTTCCCTATTTACTCTGTTCTAGAATGTACTCACTGCATTTACACTGTTCTAAAACATTCTCCTCCATTAGAATAATTCTAGACTGTTCTCTTCCATTCAGTGTTCTGGATTCTCTGCCAGTATTCACACTATTTTAGAATGACTGCTGGCATTCACATCATATTAGGATGTTCCTCCCATTCACAACATTCTAGAATATTCACACTTTCATACCGTTTCCAAATTTTCCCCATTGTCCTAGAACGACTGCTTCATTCACATTGTTCTAGGATGTTCTTCTCATTTGCACCCCTATAGATGGTCACTTATGACACTCTATTCTAGAATGCATAAAATAAATAGTGTTCATTCTCACTGTTTTAGAATGTTTTCCTCGAATTCAGGCTGTCTACCCGTTTAAACTCCTACTTCAACACTTCTATTTTCATTTATACTGCTCTACAGTGTTCATCCCATTCACACTGTTTTAGGATATTCTTCTATCCATACTATTGTAAAATATTCTTCCCATTCACATTGTTCTAGAATGTTTTCCCTCCTTCACATCATTCTAGACCAGATCCCCATTTACACTGTTCTAGAATGACTGTCCTATTCACAGTGTTCTAGGATGTTCCTATCATTTACACCATTCTAGAATGTTCCCCCTTTCATACTGTTCTAGAATATTCTCCTCTCATTCATATGGTTCTACAATTTTCCCCCATTCGCAGTGTTCTAGGATTTTTCTCAGATTTGCACTATTCTAGGCTGTTCCTAGAATTCAAGCCATTCTAAAATGCCCCCCCCTTCATTTCAAATTGTACGAGAATGTCCTTGTGTTCTAGAAAGGGCTTCTCTGTTTACACAGGATCATTTGGCTTGCATATTCTTCTTCTGCAACATTCTGTATACATTAGTCACAAATGTTTCTAACTAGTGGCTCATTTATTAGCTCTCTGTTAGCATTTTTGGCTGAAGCTTCCTAACCTTGTACATGTCACCTTTATTTTGCTCTGGTTCTTAAGTCTTTCCTTGCAGGGAAATGTGATGTGTATTCTACACAGGTACAAAAGCTATCAGAGATTTGGAGACGCAGATATGACATTCTGCTTTAGTTCACCCTCTATCTCTTTCTCTCTCTACCCCTCTCTTTATTTCCCATTCGCTCTCTCAGCCCTCTTTCAAGCCAAACTCTCAGTCTGGGTGTCCATTACTAATCGATTTAAGGGAGAGAGTGCAACGTGAAATAATAGCCTATCCATGAGAGAAAAGTACAAGGGAATTATCCCATCTCAAGGTTTGTCTTTCCATTCAGAAACCCCTATGGCTTTGTAATCAGTCTTTATAAACCATCTTAATCTCTTAATTCACTTGTATCACTCCACTGGCTAGCCCTCTTTTTCTTCTGGCGGGCACTTTGTAGCCGTTAATCCTCTAAACTGCAGGAGATTTCCTCCCTGTTTTCAACCCTCCATAGTGACACACTGCAGGACAGGACCGACATGACAATGAAGAAATAAAATTTGATGTCAGATGTTTGTATATGTTCTGTGTCTGAGACAATGAGCCAAGGCATGATGTGGTTGTTTGGGTCAGTTTTTTAAGTTTTTGGTCAGGTGATTGACTCTTGAAATGACACATTTTACACAGCCACAGGCTGCAATGTGTGATGGATGAAACTGCAGTGATGCAACACTACTGTCTTGTATTATCATTATTTTTATTATCATTATTATTATTATTATTATTAAATTAGAAATGGAAATGATCAGAGTAATGGTTAGAAATGGTATAATTTTGTTGCTGTTGTCAATAAAAATAATTTTTTTGGACCATGAAAAGTTCATGTTTGAAATATTTCAAACTGTGGAAAAAAAGAAAACGATATGCATTTATGAGGCTATGTTGTGAAAGGTCATAAGCATTATACATTCAGTTATGTTGAATCAGTAGTGAAATGGAAAACTGCAATAAGCAGCAGATAAAAAAGACATTTGTATTAGAGTAGATCTCTGGGGAGCAGAGAGTGGATGATGTGGCAAGAAAGATCTAGGCTGGCGTCACTGTCAATGCCAGCGTGAGGCGCACGCTTTTAATAACCACCATTAGCATGTCCCCTACTGTTCCTGTGTGCTGTGTTTTTCAGCCCCCCTGCCTCCGCCCTCCCACCAGGCGCTGGACGGCCCCATCTTGTAACGGCTGCAGAGCGGGTAGGGTCCCACTCACGCTGTTTTTTCATGAGGGAGAAACAACAAGTCCTGCTGATATGAGTCAGGATCCACAGCCGAAGCATTGCAAGTAAGCAGTTTTGTGCAACTAAAGCCCTACAGGAGTTAGATTAGTTTTACCAGAAGAGGTTGTGTATCTTAACTTGTAAGGGATTTGACGAGTCATTTTGCACAGGAAAAAGAATCTGTGCGATTTCTCCAAACTGAAACAGCACATCCTGAATGTTTACATCATTGCTATGTGACAGATGCAGCACTCAATAACAATAACAACATGGCACATGTTCTTTTATTCTTCTGTTGGCAGGTTTTAGCTTCAGGTGGATTTTAACAGAACGTTTTGTACTTTACAAATTACAGACTGTAAAAAAAAAAACAATGAACATTGCAGATTTGTGCTGTACTAAAATTCCAGATCTTGTCAGTAATCATTTACATCACTCCCCAGCTAAGACTAATCCAGCTCAAACAGGCCTTAACTCTGTGAAAAATATCCTGTATGTTTCAAGTATATTTCATTTACTTTTTAAGAGGTTGTCATGAAGAATTAGCCCATTTAGCCACTCTGTCTCACCACAGATGTATCCCGGTACTCCATCAAGTACTCCGCGTGCTCCTTTCTTGCCAGCGCTAATAGGGAACATTCAGTAGCTGCAGAACTCTACCCCAGGACACAGAAGCACCTTTTCCTCTCGAATCCTGCCATCCAGTCCCTGCTGCTGTCCTCTTGCTGTGTTTAAATAATAAGGAAAAGTTGAAACTTCTTTTGATGCCTGAAATAAATTGCATGTACAAGATCCAAATGATATTGTTTAACCTCAGAATTATTGGCCTGCACTCCTCTTCTGCAGCCTCTTGCTCAATGATGTATGACTCTAGTTTACTCTCACCAAATCCCAGGGTGCACTGCAGCCCTGGGGGTGGGTGGAGGGCACCGCTGCTGTGATGGAGCAGCCTTTAATGTTTTATAAGCCCCTCCACACTCCTCTTTAATTTAGAAATATGAGGCTATGTGTTGAAAGAGAGGATTATTAGCTGCTGCTAATCTCCAGGTTTCCCCTGTCAATGGATGGATGGAGGGATGGATGGTTGGATGGATAGATGCAATACATTACTTTTTTCTGTGGACAGTCACACTGTATAGTCATACATGCATGTACATATATATGCATACAAACATGCATTTATACATACATGCAAACTTTATGTATGTGTACAAATATGCCTGCATACATGCACATATCTCATGTCTCTAGACAGATAGATAGGAAATTAGCAACAGCTCATGGCCTCTCTGGGATTCTGTAGTTTACACAGGATCATTTGGCTTGCATGTTTTTCTTCTGGAACATTCTAAAGTCAGCTATCGACATTACAAGGCTTATGTTTGTTGGTGCTGGGTCACTAACAAATCATTCGAAATAGTGGGTAATGCCTTATTTATTATATCTGTTAGTGCTTTTGGCTGAAGCTTGATTGATGAAATACATGACTTTTTCAGTGGACATTCACACTGTATATTCATACATGCATATACGTATACATGCATTCATACATATACACAAACTTGATGTATGTGTACAGATACGTCCATACGCATGCACATGTCTCCCATCTGCAGACTGATAGTGTAGTTGGTGAGATTGTAGCTGCCAGTGTGTTGGGTTCGGATGAGATCATTTATAATGTGCTCTGTTCCAGTGGGAGCAGAAGCAGCAGGGGCTGAAATGCAGCCTTTAGCCGAGGCAGCTGTGGACTCTATATTTAAAGGGGAGGAGACGGGCTGACAGAAAAACTGTCCGTTCGCTCTTCACCCTTTTGTGAGGAGATTGCGGCACTGGCTATAATCACACCCGGACAAAAGGCACAGCTTCAGTGGCAGAGCGAGGCAGAACGTTCCCTTCCCTGACAGTCTTTTTACCTTATTTCATGTGTCTGTCAACACATCCCGCCATCATTTGTTTCAGCCTCCCAAATGATCCACCCACCACCATCCAGCCCCGTGGCGCTTCAATAACGTTGTATATAGTAGCGGTGGAATTAGATACGTTGCATCCTCTTTAAAGACTTGTTAAAGAAGAACAACACCCACACATGACAGGAATCGTGCTCGCCACAAACCCGACATGTATGTAATGAAAAGTGCCTATGATGAAAAGGCCTCATTTAGAACATGCCTCACACTACAGTTTCCACACTTGCAAATTCAGCACACCTCCTTCATAGCAATTATAGGATCGGCCTCCAAGTAAGCGTTGGGGTGACCACTGAAAGCGGGTGTTTATTAGCTTCGGCAGGTGGCAAAGTTTGCCGATGTGGATGCTGTTTATTTTTTATTTTTTTCCACCTTCTATTCCCACTGACAGCCCACACAGCCACCCGTCTTCCAGGGCAGGAGTGTGCCAGAGCCCTTTATGAATTGAAATACCTAGAAAGAGCCATCTGGATGGGGAGATATTAATGACAAACACAGATCCCAGCATGGCTCCCAGTTCTAATCAAGCAGTGGTGGCGCCGCAGCCCTGTTTTCCAGGGAATTGGGGGGCAGCGTGCGTGCTAAAGCACGATTGATGCTTTGTGTGGCGTGTGAATACAAATGAAGGATTTGTCAAACCGCAATATTTGGGTCCCCATAGATTACCATACGGCGGCTGAGTAATTATGCACACAGTTGATTGAATGGAGTCAAAACAGGGGGATGTGTAAACTTCTGACTGCTTTTGATTTCTATGGAAATGGAGGAGGTGACACAAACACAAAGACGCACACTAAGGCGTAGACACTCGCACCTGCAACGCGCAAACATATACAGGGTCTTTTTTTGGCATCCTGAATGCACAGTGTCCTTTTCTACTGAATCCCACCCCGTGTTGCATGACTTTGGAAGGCCTTCGCAAGTTATTCAAGTCACGAGAGATCATCCACAGCTCGGCTAGACGGCATGATTTTTTATTTATTTACTTTTTTAAGAAAACAAGATAAGATAAACAAACATGCACATCATCAATATAACTCTCCCTAATTAAAGCGTGATAGAGTGCCTGAATGAATAGCATGTCAGTCACTCTAATGGCTCGAATTTGTCCAGAGTTTGTCTGTCAATTTTTTAATACCCCCAGTTATTTTTGGTGTTGCAGACAAATGTCTCCATCAACTCTCCCTGCTTTAACAAGTAATACACAATTCAAAATAGTCTGAATTAAATTACTTGTAATTGAGGCCTGAGGCTCAGAAGCATGTAATTTGTTTTTAAAATCAGTTTTAAGGGTGGATGAGGGACTTCAACCCTCTTCTGCTGGATATAGACCAGGTTAAAGGAATAGTCCATTTCTGCACAAATAATATTCAGTTAATAATTTCCAGTTAATAACTCCTGCTCTGTCTTCTGGCAGTGAACACGGCATTTCTCCATCTCCATGCTTCCCTTTAAAGTACAATCCACTTAAAAGTGACAAAATTGGCTGGAGAAACTGTTAAAGACAAAATGTTTATGAAAGAATGATGGAAATATCCCTTAACAGGAGATCCGCGGTATTAATTTATTCCCGTTTGATTGGCGTCATCCTCAGAAAGAAAACTATCTGCTTTTTTGATTCATTTCCATTTTTATTGTTTCTTTTGATTATTTTTCTATCAGAATTAAACTCAGCATGAAATAAATTCCTTAGGCATTCAATATTTTACCATTAAACACACCCAAACACATATTCTCCACACAAACACTGTCACATCAATGAATTCCATCATCTTTGCTTTGTTTGGTTGATGTTACATTAATTTATTCCTGTAATCATCACCCATTTTAAGGCTGCTTTATTGTGTTTTTTTTGGGTTTAAGCGCAGCATCATCCATTCTTTCTAGTAAAATGAATTTATTCCTTCTAAAGATTAAAGTCATATATTCAAAAACGCTGTGGCTTTTAATCAAAGGAAAATTGCAACAAGTTCTTGCCAGGCCAACGCAAAATTAATTTGCAGGATTAATACAAGCAATAAAATGGCTTCAGTGTGGCGTACTGACTAAAAGCAGCACAGGAGTAGATCTTGGCGCTGGGGTTTCTGGATTTTGGATCCAGCTGTGTGAATCCCACGTGTTGTCTGCTATCCATCAATTCCATCACAATCATTGGATCTGTCAACACGCGCTGCTGGAGCTTTTACAATGAAGCTCAGTCGACGATGTCTTTTTCCGTGCATCCGAGGCCTTCACTGATGTTTATGTTTCTCACAGTGTGCTAGCGAGCGCTGATGTTATGTTTGCTGTGCAGGTGGTGCAGTGTAAGCTAGCGGGATACAGGAAAGAGCCACACAGAAAGTTTCCCCACCAGTGAACAAAACTGACAGGAGGAAATGTGTACAGTCATGTGTAAGTTTGTGCACCCTGGTCAGATTTCACATCCTATTGATTTTCAAAGTGAAAAGAAGTTAACACATCCTCTACAGAGAACACAATTCTAGACATTATAGTGCACAATTACTTTACTTTATTTGGTGAATTGAAATATTGGGAGAAAAACAAAACATAAAATGTGGCCTGTGCAAATATTATTTAGCATTATTTAGCAAATTAATAGAAACTGCACACTAAAATTTGCAAAGTAGAGCAACATTTAAGTTTGTCCCCTGTACAGGATATGTTCACTTGCGCTGTATGGACAAAAGCATTGAGACGCCTACACATTACATCTACAGAAGCTTTTATTTCATCCCACTCTAAAACCATAGGCATTAATATGGAGTTGGTCCTCCTTTGCAGCTATAACAGCTTCCACTCTTCTGGGAAACTCTACAAGATTTTGGAGTGTCTGTGAGAATTTTTGTCCATTCATTAGAAGAGCATTTGTGAGGTCAGACACTGTTGTTGGCCTGGTGTTGAGGTCAGGGCTCTGTGAGGCCCAGAAGTTCTTCCACACCAAACTCACCCAGCCTTGCTTTGTGCACAGGGGCTTAGTCATGCTGGAACAGAAAAAGGGTGGCCCTCAAACTGTTCCCACAAATTTAGAAGCATACAATTGTCCAAAATGTCTTGGTCTGCTGAAGCATTAAGATTTCCCTTTACTGGAACTAAGGGGTCTAGGCCAACCCCTTAAAACTACTCCATAGCATTACCCCTCCCCGTCCAAACTTTACAGTTGGCACAATGCAGTCAGGCAGGTAATGTTCTCTTGGCATTCGCCAAACCCAGACTCGTCCATCAGACTGCCAGATTGAAAAGTGTGATTCATCAAAGAATACATTTCCAGTGGTGGCATGCTTTACACCACACCATTCAAAGATTGGCATTGTGCATTTTGATTTTAGGCTTGTGTGTAGCTATAAATCTTAAGAGTAAACCCTAAAAGTATTTAACTACATCAGTGGCAAAACATTGCTAATGCAGCCCAGCTTACCTATGTGTATATGTAGTGCTTGTATACAGTATAATTATTCAGCTCTGGCTACTGTGAGATATTGTAATGTAGCTTTGTCCAACATGTATATCTCACAAAAAGGAAAAACAAGACCACAAAAAGGAAGGACGGAAAAAGATGATGAAGAAAATGTCCTCCTTTAGTGGTGGGTGGTGATTTGGGATTAGAAAACAAAAAATAAAAGGGTGAGAGAAAGCAATTTCTACTGCTGGTGGTAGCTCGGACCCCGCTGAGCTGATTTTTGAAATGAGAACAGTGGAAAGAACAATTGCCATTATTGACAATGTGCTCCATCTTTTACATACTGTTCTAATGAAGCAGCAGGGTGATCTCTGTAATAGGCTTCTTAGTGCCAAAGTGTGCCATAGGGAGGCCTTGGGAGTTACAAAATGTAGCTCATTTTGAGGATCATTTTGTGTTATATATGGAAGGTGAACTTATGACAGTGCTTTTTACACTTGTTTAATCATATATCCTCAGTGCTTTAACCTTTTAACTCCTTAAATGACCAAGCCCCTGGCCAGGTCCAGACGTTTATTACATACTGCTATATCCTCTGAATGACTCGGCCAGTTGCCATTGATTTCCATTTAGATGTTGGATAATAAGTTTAAAATGTAATAAGCCTGGCCTTTTAAAGATAACTGTTAGGACTTGCTTGAAACATTGTACATGTCCAAGGCTATTAAAATAAGACATATAAACCAAATGGGAATGTTTTAGTTATTAGATTATATAATATTATACATTATACAAACAGGCAAAACTTCTTCTACTAGTAGGCCACCATTGCTGCACTGTGATGATGTCATGTGGTTGCAGTGGAATCAGGAAAATAAGACAATCAGAAAAGTTTTTTTTGTTGGAAATGCAGCAGTAAAACTGGCAACCTACTAGTGAAAGGAGTTATATGTATGTTTAATAATTAATAAAGTATTTTACTTGGTTCATACAACATATTTTAATTGTATAAGACGTGTACACAATTAGACATATACAACAAAGAACTATGCTCAGTTCCAGACTTCATTTTATTGGTATCATAGCAACATAACCTACAGATGTTTTATATTTACATAAAGGATAATTCGTAGTAGTGCAATAGCAAAAACAGACTTGAGACTTAATCCATAAAAGTATTTAATTGCATCAACATCAAAACACAACTATTACAGCTTGGCCTTCTATTTGGGCTATAGATGTAAAAACACAGGGAAAAAATACAAAGGCAGCTAAAATACTGCTAATTTCCTCTGGGACACCTATGGGTTTTGTAATGTTATATTATGCTAACAATGATTCAATGGTGGGGCACAATTCTCATCCTCACAACAAATTCCTTGCTTGCGTCAGTGACCTACGAGCTATACCATGCTAGTGTGAACTGAGTAAGAAGCCTAAAGTTTAAGGAGTTAATCTTTTAACCTGCTTATGTTAACCGTTCATGTATTTTAAAATATTTGTAATGAGCACTTTGCCTGGCTCATTTGTCTGTAACCTAACCGATTGTTGTGAAGAGACTGCAGGAGGGACTGCATTTGGAAATTTCCTTCATTTCAGCTTAAGTCTATGAATGTATCATGATGTAACACTAATTAGTTTGAACTGCCTTTGCTAGCCTTTGACTGAGTTATACAATGTAAGTATGTTGTATTTTAACTAATTATCTTAATAATAATAATAATATCTATGGTATATAAACTGTAGTGTTGTGTTGGATCGTAGTTCTTATTTGGTATTTAAATCCAGTGATTCAAATCTTGCTAAAAGTCTTTTTCATGTAAAAATGAACCCATATCTGTTTTTTCACCCCACTTAAGAAAGTTACAGATGTCTAAAATACATACTTGTCATGGTCATGTACTTTTCAGTGTGTCAGAACACACAGTGTTACATCAGCCGGTATTTTATCATGGCAGCCGCTGTATCTGTGACAGCCTCTCTCATTCTTCTCTCTGCTCTCAGGCTACTTTTTTTTTCCCTCTCCTTTTAAGCCCCATTCGGTGCTCTCCCTGCTCAGTTTGGCAGGACCATATTGAGGAGCTGCTGTGCATGGTGGCCTTTAGCAGAGAATGTAATTTCAGGCTCCAACGGGGGAATAAAGGAAAAGAAGAGGAATGATAATTCAGTGGAAGGTCAAATATTGATCATGTTATAGAGAGCTACTTTAGGCGAGCTGACTGTGAGAACCTTCTGCAGGATTTCTTTCTCAAATGCACAGGGATTCATCCTTCATCTTCAGGGGAGAGAAAGAGGGATAGAGAGAGAGAAATGGGAGAGTGAGTGAATGAATGTTGTGTATGTCTCCTCTCCTGCTTTGACTGAGTGTGAATTTGCAGAGAGTTCTTCAATTCCGTGGCTGTCCAATAGTGTTTACTGCCTATGGAAAATCCAGCCCGTGTCCTCGTATGGTGAAGGGTCCCGGCAGATTCAGATGAGGCTGGGAACGTTCTGCTCCCCACACATTTCCCAATGCTGTCCTGGCCTTTGGAGAAAGGCTCCAGACCAAGAGAAATGTCTTCACCAATCAGCGCCGCCCCCCTCAACCTTGGGCCTGTGACCGGGCTGAGCCTGCCTTTCAGTGAGTGAAAGTGAAAGAGACATGCAGACAGAGGTTGTTAGCCAGTCTTATTTACTCACTGCAAAAGCTTGGCCAGATTAACCCTTTAAATGCATAAAGCCCTTATGTGGCTCTTAAGTTTCCTTCTCTTGTAACTTAAATGCAACTAACATACTTTAGGTATGTTTTGTAGAGACTAAAGAGGAATTTCACAAAATTTCTGCATAATTCAATTACCAAGGTGCAAGCAAAGTATTTCCATGGTTTGATATGAAATGCTCAATTTTAGAGACACCTGCCTACATTTTTACAGTGATGGTGATAGGAACCAGACATCCGAATGTCTGCTAATGTCTTTAAAAGCCACAGAAAGGTCTCACATGAAATGCTTACAGATAGGCTGCCTGATATGAGATCGTTTTATAATCATGTTGAATTAAAAGTTTTGACTCAGAACATATTTTTTAATCCACTCATGGCGGATGTGTACATATAAGGTGTAAGGCAAAATAGTCCCTATAGACCTCCCAAGTATATGTTGACTCAGTGTTGACTCAACAACATTGTTTACATTGGCATAGCACTGGTAAATCACATTGGGCCAACAACGTTTTCACTGGTTGGCATATGTTGGCCGATGATCAGTGTAGATAGTGGGCCTACATAGGCCTGATGTCGGCTGGTGACCAGCGTTAGGTGGTGTGTCTATGTTGACCTGTTATTTGCTGGTGACCAGTGTTAGATATGGGACTACATTAGCCTGCTGTGGACAGGACTGTTTGAGTGAATTTGAAGATTTGAAGATGGAAAACTGTAGATTGAAGATTACGTAGATAAGCCAGTGTGGGCCAACCGACAAATTTACAAATAGCAATAGAGTTGATGTTTTAGTTCTGCTTCTACCCGCCCCTGCAGGATTTCATCCCGTTACTGGAGGAACCCTGCACCATTTGTCCTGCTCCCGCTCCTAACCTAAACATTTTGTCCCACTCCTGCCCACATACCTGTAAAACTGGTTTCCATGTATAGTAGTCATGGTTGAAAATGAATGTCACAGGTCAGATGTGCCTTTAATGTTTGTTGTCACATATTCGCCTCTAGTAAGAATACTTTCCATGGCTGTGGCCATCTGACTGTCCAAAGTCTATATTCTATATTCAAAGTCTATAAGGCAACATGCATGATTCATGATTGTTCATGTGCCTGGTTGTCTTTGTTTAGTAGTAGTTTAAAACTATTATAACTACTTAGTAGAGATTTCTCTACACATGTGTCATCGTGCTCCTGTATATACTGGGCTGGTTTACCGGCTGCTCTCGCATGTGACACTGAAAATTAGCCCTGTGGTAGCTCCTGCTAATTTTAATACTTAAATTATGTGAATACTATGAAGCCCTGCTGGTGACATCCCACATAAATAAAAATGTGGCCACGTCTTAGTAACCCATGGAAATGAGATCCTAATGTGTAGCTAAGACTTGGTAAAGCAAAGGAATGATCTCATGCTTTACTAAGTCATGGCCATGCATTAGGATCTTGGTCCCACATCTTACTAAGTTGTGGCTATGACTTAATTATCTTGTTCCCATGCCTTACTAAGTTGTGGCCATTCATTTTTTTATTTATGTTGGCTGTCACCAGGGCGGCACGGTGGCGCGGTGAGTAGTGCTGTCGCCTCACAGCGAGGGGGGCCTGGGTTTGGTTCCCCGGCCGGGTGACCAGGGTCCTCTCTGTGTGGAGTTTGCATGTTCTCCCCGTGTCTGCGTGGGTTTCCTCCGGGTTCTCCAGTTTCCTCCCAAAGACATGCAGTCAGGCCAATTGGACGTGCTAAATTGCCCCTGGGTGTAAGTGACTGTCTGTGTCTGTCTGCCCTGCGATGGACTGGCGACCTGTCCAGGGTATATCCTGCCTTCCGATGACCGCTGGGAGCTCCATAGAATACAGGCCTTTAGATCACTGACAGTGTTTACATCTCAACAGTTTAATTATACAGAACATTTTATAAATTGTCAGCATTCTCCTTTAACAAATACCTAATTATTTTTTCTTATGCAAAGAGAGAGTTTGTGCTGAGTGTTATACAGCGCAACCTTGAGTGCATTGTTGTGATTATACCACTTTTTTTAAGGTCTATTATTAGCTTTTGAAGCAGTGGCACAAACTTGATTAGCAAGAAAGTTTATTTGTGCAGCTTGAAGGAAAAAAAGGTTCAGTGAAACATTATATGCTGATGGTTGTTGCTAGGTTACAGATAAATAAAGCAGAGAGTCTGCCTGGCTGAGCTGCATTGAATGTTGTTGTAAAATATTCCATATACAGTCATATGCAAAAGTTTGGCCATATTGGTCAAATTAAATGTTTTGTTGTTTTTTCTAAGTGAAAATAAGATAATGCCTATTTAAAAGCATAATTACTGTTTATTTGCTGAATTAAACAATAAAGGAAGTTATGGCACACTAATCTCAGGGTTTTGTTTTTCCCCCATGTTTGAATTTGCTCTAAAACCTCTGTGTTCTCTGTAGAGGATGTGTTGACGTGTTTTCACTTAGAAAATCAACAAACGATAACTTAAAAAGGGTGTTCAAACTTTTGCAGGTGACTGTGCATACATATCCCTACACTCATGCTTTGAATTCTGCATTTAAGCAATGAAACATGAAAAATGATTGTCAAAATAAATTCTCTTCAGTTTTAGCAAGTTCTAATGCCAAAATCTGACCAAACCGGTTGCAGATCTGCTATCTTATAGGCATCTTGTGTTCCTACCTTATATATAAATATTTTTATAGGCTTTATCTAATGTGTCTATTTTCTGTTTTTGAATGTGCTAAAGTTCAATTGTAGCTACAGCATAATATGAGCCATTATTTAGCAATCAGTACTTAGAGAAATGAAATAGTTGCTGTCAAAAAAAGAAATGTTCTTTTGCCACAAATAACAGCACAGAAAGCATTGGAACTAACTGTAGTATACTAATGCACATAGTAATTAACCCCTTAAAATTCCAGGCTTATTACATACCAAGGCTTATAATTCCGTATACAGAGACTTCAATGCAAACTTGCTGAGCTAATCTTAGGTTATAGAAGTGACCATATAAGGGGTTAAGCATCATTGTGCTGGCCATGGAATAATCTTTGACTATTGTGTTGATTAGCAGCTGTAACTTACAGTTCACAAACTGCATTGTTTGACACAATACTTTTAAGTACTTTTAAATACTTTTTAAGTGATGTAATAAACATTGGTGTATTATATTATATTGTCATGTCATGCCTAACAACACTCTTTACCCATAGAACTCTTTAGAGTCTTAAGTCTTTAGAGTAACTTTAGAGTAAGACTTATTATTCAGTAAGTACATTTACATGTATTAATTTGGCAGACTCGTTTATCCAGAGTGACTTACGAGTAAGTCAAATGCAACACACAGTTATGACGAGCCATAAAATAAAAATGTGTAAACACGACTACAGTGGCAAGAAAAAGTATGTGAACCCTTTGTAAATACATAGTTTTCTGGTATAATTTATCTGAGCCACAAGTATAGATGAACACAAAGTGCCAAAGCTAATAAAACAATTAATTATAATTTTTATGGTCTTTAATGTGTGCACCAGTTAAACCTTCACAGTCCTGGTGAATAAAGTAAGTGAACCCCTGAATTTAATAACCTCCTCCTAAGAAGCACTTCTGGTAGCTTGATCAGATCTGCCCAACATTCAAGAAGAATATCGGACCATTTTTGCTTTTAAAACTGATCCAGTCAAGCCATATTCTTTGACTGTCTAGTGTGAATGGCTCTCTTCAGCTCATTCCACAGCATCTCTATTGAGTTAGGGACTGGGCTCTGACTGTGCCACTAAAAAAGACAGTTTTTAATTTTTTTGAAGCTGTTCTGTTGTAGATTGTCAAATAATAAGGCATAAAGCAGGGAGAGAACACATGCAATTGGTCCAAATGAAGTACAGCTGGAAGAGCAGGCTCTGGAGAAACGATCTGATGGTTTCAAAAGATACTGCAAGATTACAGTAAGTCAGGGGTGCCAAAATGTGATGTTTGTGGTGGGCCAAAGGCCAAAATAGCTGACTGGAATGCCTTGCTTTTATCTAAAAGTTTTAGGTAGCATTGCTGAATTGTTGAATTTTCATCACAATGTACTTTTCGCTGTCCGTGCAGTCCATATATGAAAACTAAGCTTAAAAAATAGCCCATTTTAAATTCATTATACTTATGAAGGCAAAGATACTAAATATTTAGGGTTATCCACACATACAGCCTACAGTGGTTTAGCGCTGCATTACACCGGGCAACCAATCAGAACAGAGCTCATTTACATAAAGTAGTCTTAAAGGCACAGTCACAAAAGCAGCATGTTTATTTGTAAGGAATGAAGATTGGTTGAAAATGGTCATGTAATATTAATTATGAAGTTTTATGGTCCGCAAACCACACAAACACACACAAAGTGGGTGGAAAGTAAAAATACAAAAAAAGATAATCTTCACTGATATAGTCCCTAAGTCTCCTGTTGTCAACGTGCCACTGTCTGATATGAAATCAGCATTTCCACACCTCCAAAGTTCAGTCTTAGAAGTTGGTTGCATTGTCCCAAACATATTGTGATTGTCAGGCAGCCCTCTGGCTCAGACTCACACTCGGACTCCAATTCCCAGAATCTGGTTGGAGATTACATGACTCATAAACTTCCTCAATCCTCCTATCACCATTCACACTCACCAGAGTACTGATATGTTGCACTTGTTTTCCATGTCATATGACCTGTTTAGATTAAAAGCCCAGGCTTTAGCTTAGCCTAGTTGCAAGGTGTTGCTTCTTTTTGTACAGCTACTGAGCATTTCCTCTCTGTTATTGTCTGCTCTTTAGTGTATTGGACTCTAATTCTGGATTTACCGACTTTGCTTTTCTGGCTTTGGTTGACTTGCTTTTGTTTGTGCTCTTTTGTCTTTTTGCCCTTTTAAATTTGACCCTACGCATGTTCACTGACTACAACTCTCAAAGCCCTTTTCAATTAAAGCCTCATTCCTTGTTTTTTTGCTGCAAGCGTCTGACTGGGTCTGTCACATTACAGAGGTCTAGACTGGCACTTTCTTCTTTGTTTCCTTTTTACAGTAACAGCGTCTTATACATGCTTTCAGACCCATAGCACTGAGTTGTCCTCTCACAGTTGAAGGATGGACAGAAACACCTGTGAAGTTTTTCAGATTTGACGCAAGAGTGAAATGGAATAAAAACATGCTTCAGAGGATAAACTAACCTGATGCACATTAAAAAAAAAAAACCTCCAAGGATGGATAATGCATCACCCGTCTTCAGAATAATCTCAGAAAAGTGTTTGTTCATAAACCCAAACTGCAGGAGCTTCCATGACTTCATGTTGAGATGTGGAAAATCAGTCCAGCACGTCAAGCCGTGCTGGTTAACCCACTCAGCGGAACAGGCTCTGCTGTGTTTACTGCACCCACGCCCTCTTAAACCCAGAGACATTAGGTGAAAGTAATGACAGCTCACACCATGTAAATACAATGACTCCTGTGAACAAACCGAGAGCCTTCACGGTCTATTTAAGTGAACTCATGAAGCACTTCAGGCACTATCATAAGGGGCATGATTGGTGTGAAAAGTGCAGCCTAAATGGAGGAAGAATTGCCAATTAGTGACATTAGTGCATGTGTGGAAATGGGGAAGTTCTAATATCAAAAATGAACCCTCCTGTCTTTCTCAGCACAAACAAGAGGCTGACTGAAGTATTTCATGCAACACTTTTCCTGCATTTCAATGCGTAATCAAACTCACCCTGCATGATTCTGTTTGGAGCTGAATTCATCAGTCATGCCGAATAGCTCATTTACTGGTAGATTCTAATGGCTTCATTTGAATGTGGCTTAGAAATTCCACTAAATGTTCCTCTGCCACCCTCTATTAGTGTAATGCATTTATGAATCAGTAATTTGTGTTAATGTTTTTGGGCCCTTTGAAAATGCATGGCCAAGGCAAATGTTTGGGGAAAATAAAAAAAGCGATGGAAGAATGGTTCTGTAATGATTCGTCTGTTTGGTTAAAGCTACAGTGCGAAAGACTCTCACGCTCACTCACTTTCTCTCTGATCACTCTTGTATGTATTAGAATAATTGAAGTAATGAAAAGTGGCACTCATGAGTTTGCATGTGTTTTCATGGACAGTGCTGTGAAAAAATATTTGCCCCCTTCCTCTGGTTTTGCACATTAGTCACACTTAATTTAGATCATTCAAACTAAATATTATATTAGACAAAACAAATTGAGTATAGCACTGCTGTTCGAATAAAACCTCATATCATATTTCACTGTTTTTCAGTTTTTGACGTAATTTAAACGGGCCTGTTTCCCTTTACATTGTAAGTAAATTTCTTGAAAAATGGACCAAAAGAAATGGCACAAAGTTCTGGTTCCATTGAGTTACATTAAAAGTAAAATATGTTTTTCCTTCTCCTGTAAAGTTACCATTTTGCAGATACAAGGTTTTGGTCCAACAGCAGCGATATACAAAATACAGTTTTTATTGAAGGAAGAAAATTATCCAGACCACCTGGGCTGGACCTGTGTCAAAAATGAATTGGCCCCTCAGTTACTCTATCAACCAATTAGCCAAAATTTGTTGATAGTTGGGTTCAGTTAAACCAGACACACCCAGGCTTTATTACTGCCCTGTTTAATCTAAAGATCACTTAAATAGAACCTTTCCAGCAATCTAAAGTAGACTAAAAGCTCTTCAAAGCAGCAGACTATGTCATGATCAAATCAATTCCAAAAGAGATGAGAAAGAAAGTTCCTGAATTACATCAGCCTCCAAAGACTTACTAAGCCATTTCTAAGGCCACTGTCAGAGCCAACACTTGTAACAGTAGTGAATCTTCCCAGAAGTGGGTGGCCTACCAAAAATCCTCCAAGAACACAGCAATAATTTATTCTTGAATAACCCAGATGCACAAGACACTTCAGGCGTCACTCATCTCAGAAGTTCAACATTCATAATTTCATCATATCATTAGAAAGAGACTGGTCTAAAATGATCTCCATAAGGGGCTTACAAAAAGTATATATATATTTTTTTTCTTTTTTCGGGCCTCCAAGCCTTTTGGAATAATGTTCTGTGGACTGGTGAGTCAAAAATTGAACTTTTTAGAAGATCAAGGTCCCATTACTGATAAAACAGCATTCCATGATAAGAACCTCACAGCAACAGTGGAGCATGGTGGTGGTAGTGTGAGAATATGAGGACGCTTTGCTGCTTCAAGGCCTGGAAGTCTGGTCAGAATAGACAGAGCCTTGAATTCTGCTATTTACCAGACAATCTTGTAGGGAAAAATCTGGCGATGAGCCCAGTTGATCTGAAGCTTAAGCACAATTGGGTTATGCAGCAAGACAGTGATGAGCAAAGTATCAGATTTTAATATTTAATGTGACCACCCTTTGCTTTTACTTTAAAATGAAAAGCTTTAAAACAGAAATTTCAAGTTTTTTGTCAGTACCATTTGTGAAAGTGTGTGTGTGTGTGTGTGAGTGAGAGAGAGAGACAGAGAGAGAAATAGATTCATTGATAAACCTTCAGCATTATGATTTTCTTTAGCCTAAACCCTACTGTTCAGGTTTTTTTTTTTTTTTTTTTTTTTTTTATACATTAGATGAATGAAGTTAACAGGCTAAGCTTTACTGGCTTTTTTTTGTTTTGTTTATTTCTTGAAGTTCGCATACATCAAACTTGTGAAGGTGTGCTACTGGATGCAGAGAAGTCCAGGGAAGTCTAGGAGTGAAATTAAATTATACAGATACATTGAAATGTTGTATTTATTTATTTCTTTTGTCAGAAGAAAACCTTGTATCTCCATTTTTGACGTTTTTTAGTTTTTGACATACATTTGAAAATACCTGTTACCTTTTACACTGTGTGTAAATTTCATGATGAGATGATGAATGTACTAAAAGAAATGACCCAAAATGATTAGGAATAAAAGTCTGGTTCCACTGACTTACATTAAATGTAAAGTAGGTTATATATATATATAAAAATCTGGGTTCTGAAACTTCAAATCAGGCCTTAATATGTTTGTGTGTGTGTGTGTGTGTGTGTGTGTGTGGGGCGGGGGGGGGTGTGGGGGGGGGGGGGGGCTGTTTCAGATTACATATGCCTGTGCAATCTGAGTCTCCGGGCATTCCCCATTCCACTGAGGAGAAAGCAGGAATAAACTTGACTCCAGCTCCAGTGAGAGCGGTGAAAGCCGAACCCAAAACACATTGAACCTGCATTGCAGGGTTTTTTTTTTTTTTTAGATGTCAAGCTTCCGATAAAGATTCACGCCACTGGGTAAACACTTTGACAGCTGCTACAAAGGATATTTTGTATGTGAAATGGAGTCTTGGAGAATACTCAAAGAGAGATAGAGAGAGAGAGAGAGAGAGAGAGAGTAGTGGAGGGAGAGAATCACCCGTCCAATTTTTGAATTTCCCTGTAAAAATCCATTCTTGACATTTTGTCTGTTTGACAAAGGAAATAAGCACAAATAAACTTATAGCCAGCAGCCATTTGCAATATCCACTCCAGATTGGCTGCTCTCAGTCTGGGGAATTTGCAGTGTCACTTGTAGTCATGCTCTGAATATCAATCTGAACCTGGATACTGACAGTGTTTGCAGTCCTGTGCTTAGAGCCCGTTTACACTTGGTTGTTTCGTGTGGCTTGTATGTGGTTTGTGACCTGATAAGAGTTAAACTACATGCTTAAATAGGTCTCACTTGGTAAAATGTGTCTCCAGTTAGTCAGACTGAAATCTAAATGCTATATGGCGGGTAATATGCAAAGAAGTTCACAAACCACAACACATTTCTGGTGTTTTTCCTATTCTATTAAAAAAAGGTTACCATCACCTGATATGTTGATATTTACAAGAAGAAGGCTGCTCAGAATTAGTAGAATTATCAGCCTCTTGTGTTAGGTAGATCACTGAGCTCATGTCAAGATGACATTTTATAATTACTTTAAGTTACACTATCTAAGTTTTGGGGATGTGGAGACCTCTATGGTGGAAATGTGTAATTCCACACAATGTGCAGAAGAACATTTTGTAATGTGGGTTGTGCTTTGGACCCCTTCCACCAAGCAGATGAATGGCAAGAGTGTTGAAAAAGTATTCACATAGTACTCAAAAAGCAAAACTAGATGAAGGTCATGTCTTCTGAGGATGTAAGCGAATTATCTACTTCAGAGGAATGAGATTTTGTTGATAGTGATCATACTCATTTGAAAAGAGTAAAGCAAAAGTTGCTATGACACACTGCATACAGGTGTCACGGTAAAGAACAGTGATAGTTTGAGTGTTTGCAGCAATGCTGCTCGATAGCAGATTATTTGAGAAGTACATTATGTACTTTGTGAACAACAGAGGAAAAGAGAGCAGGAATATGGATATAATTACTTTCTGTATTTCTTATTTTGTGTAATATGTGATAATCCAAAGAAACAGCTTCATTCTACTTTGCATGTATTTCACTTATAGTTAGACTGCCTTTCTCACCTCCTCTCTTTCCTCTGATACTTCTCACCTGTTCTCTCACAAGTGAGCTATACGTTGACATTTCTGCTGCTGCAAAATGTGTGTAGTCAATATCACTGTAAATATTTATTCAGAAATCTACATTCATATATTATTCATTTCTTTTAGCAACAGTATGTGTGCATGCCTGTAAGTCTGAGTGTGTGTGCGTGTGTGTGTGTGCGTGTGTGTGTGTGCGTGTGTGTGTGTGCGTGTGCGTGTGTGTGTGTGTGTGTGTGTGTGCGTGTGTGTGTGTGCGTGTGCGTGTGTGTGCGTGTGTGTGTGTGTGTGTAAGAAAAAGACAGATTTCTCGGATGTGTGAGCTCACAGAACGGCTAATTAAATTCCAATGCAAATCCAGCAGTATTTCGTGACAGCTTGTGATAAAAACCCTATTGTGTTTAATGATATGCTTTGTGAATGTGCATGAGTGAAGATGGAATTGAAAGTGGAGTGCTGGGGGGGGCTGAACTCTAGCCTACCTGTGGATATGCTACAGGATGTGGCTTTAGGAGTGAACTTAGCGAACACTCCCTTTATTACTATTATTATTAGTGTATGTTAGTGTAGTCAGTAGTCAGGCATGTGTGCATTTGTACACCTTATTCTGCCTATAGAAGAACCGCTTTTGTTTCACCAATGAATTAATGAATGGTTCTTTCTAGTTTAAAGATCTTGCACATAATGTAAAGGCTCTATACCAGTTTAAGGCTTTGATCTCCCTTTATTTGGATAGGGCATTATAGCCTTTCATAGACTGTCTGCCTAGAGATGCTCAAATTATTAACTATCTGGTGAAACCCCCGTTGATTTGTTTAGGGCAGGGGTTGGCAACGTGGCTTGTTTACTACTTTGTTGTGGCTCTGCAGCAGAATTAGATTTTTAGGAAAAAATAAATAATCCTCATTTACAGTAAATTAAAGCTGGTCGATCTAACACAATTTCAACAATAAAAGGTCTTAAATGCTGGAGTCCATGGATAACTGCTAATTCACTCTTTAACCCTGATGGTTGACGCACAGACTGTTGGTCACCATAACCGTGCAGACAACATAGCTAGTAGCAAACAAAAAGGCAAAGAGAAAGATTTAAGACAAACATTGATAATTCAGAGACAAATGGACTTATTTGGATTCATAAGCATAAGCTGTTTATTCTGCAGTGAGAAGCTCTCAAACACTAAAGAGTCACAAAGCTGAAGTCAACTTCTTGTTTTAATTTTCCTGTTCCACCTTAAATGGTGCAGCATGTACATTCTGGTGTCTTGGACGACATTTAAGGTGGAATGGGAATATGTGAAAACAAGCAGCTGGGAAATGAAAAGTTGAATTCAGCCTTGTTAAAATTACAACAGTGTGAAACATTTTACAAAAATCTCTTTTGTTTTTGCCTGAAAAGTTTCCTGCCTGAGATGTGAGAAAAGAAGCTATAGCTGAGCTAAGGTTAAAGCAGAGAGCAAAATAAGCCTGTGTTTTTGTTTAAACTATATTTTTTTAGTCTACACTAGTATATTAGCACATACTGAGACATATTTACAGCCAAGATGGTAAAATGCTCCTTCAATAAATGGACATATTTTGATTCCCAACACAGATTGATCTTTGTTGAAAGGATAAAATGGCCCTTCTTTACTTTTGGGTTGCCAAACCCAGATTTAGGATTTGGGCTTGGGCCTGTTTTAGGGTTAAATTTAGTACCACTGTGAAGGTCAGGTTTAGATTTTGGGTTAAGATTAATATTAACTTTAGGCTTAGGGCTAGGTGAATAGTTAGGGAAAATGAAAGTGTAGTTGAATGCAAGTTCAAGGTAATTAGTGTACACAAAGCATCTAAGGTGTACTATCTAAAGTTTTAGCAAAGTTTTTTCTTAGAACTATGTGTCCAAACTAAGAACCAACTAAGAACCATTACTTAAAAGAGCCTCTTGTTTATGATACATACTGATTTTTACATGTTTACTTTAATAACATTAATAGCATAGTAACATAATATAACAATGCCTTTATTATGATATAATACTCTAGTAACACTAACACCTTTACTCTAACAGTATAAAAAACATGGTAACATACTATAGTAACACATTTGGTATAATCGAATACTCTAATATATATAATTATATAACACCTTTCGTCTTATAATGTTATAGACCAAGCATCTTTAATTAAAATTCAATAAGGTCCACTTAGAGAAAATTTCCTCAAGCAAAGGTCCAGAACACATGTCTAACTTGCATTATGACTTGGTGCCATATACTGTATACTGAAGTGGCCTAGTAGGTATATCAACATCTTATGCAGACAGCAACTGAGTATCAAGTCAAGTAAAGAACAATTCAGTAATATTTCAACAATATTTATTGTCAGTTGTCTCTTTTTAGAGAACACCATAAAATAATCTGGCTCACTTTCTTCTCCAGCTGCCTGTCTTGCTTCCTCCCTCCTCTTTGTGTGCGCCACTCTAGAGTCTCAGTGCTCATCATAATGCACAGTCCAGACTCTGACTGAGGTCCACCTACTAGTGAACTCTGTTATAGACTATATATCGTCACTGTTGAGCACAACTTCTCTTTCTCTCAGTTCAATTCAGGCTTCTTTAGCATTGCTGTATCAAGTGAGATTTTTGCAACACTAACAACAATAACAATAAAGACAACAGTACCTGTATTGGTGGGCTTTGTTTTGGGGTATTGTTTGACCCATCACTTCAATAAACACTCTCACTATCCAGTCTCTTCTTTCCAATTAGAGTTTTAAAACATATTACCTCACCTTAGAGCTACATGTGTCACACTGTTGCCTCCTCCTCTACATTACTGTGGTAATACAAACCCCAGCACAGGAGAGCAGACCTAGTTATATATCATACCCAAACCCTTGGGGCATCTCTGGCCAGTGCAGAGAGACGCTAACCACACTGTAAATAGCAGATGCAGTGGATAATGTTGAAAAGCCTTGCCACGCTTCCATCCACGCTGCGTGTATGTGTGCTTGCATGCTCCCCTGACTAAACGATGTGACCAGCAAAGTGAGACAGTGATCCTTGACGCATGCAGAGGAACATTTATCCTCATTAGGGTCCATCTTTAATGCAGCTGTGCTGTGATGCTGTTATACGGCTTTCACGAACCTGCTCTGCTCAACCACAGTACTGCTGTTCCAACTGCACTCGTTAAAAGAAAGCTTCCGAAATGGTTCTTGGCTGGGATATATAGTTCTAGGAAAAAGCTTTAGTTATATATAAAATACAACCTGCTTCAGACCAACAGCTCACTGACAAAAGTAGCTGTTTTTATGTAATGGTGCAGTGAAAAATTAAATTTACACAATGTAGTAGATCAGACATGTTTGGAGTCCAGATTTTGCTTCTTTTCTTCTTTTGATTCTTATGTTTTTATAGACTGTCAACTATAAAATGTGGGCAGCAACTTTAAACAGCAGGATCTGTACTCTAAGACCACGTCAGGAGTAGGAATACTGATCTTAAATCAGTATTTCTGACAGTGATCATCATAAACATCAGTCAAGCTTTGACAATGCCAGCGCTGATGTTGTCTAGAATGGCTGTAGCCTTTAACTTATCTCAGCACACAAATGATTTTACATGGTAGAGTATTACACTGAACACTCTCTCTACCAGGTCAGATTATCTGGACTGTAAGATTCTTTTTGGCCCTGATTAGTTGGAACAGAGAAACACCTGAACATGCAGGACAGCAATACAAGTCCAGATTAGGCAACTGAATCATACATCTTGACAGTCTGCCATCTTTATCAACTATTTCAGTTGTTATCTTAATTAACATTTAACTAATTCAAAGTTACTAAATGTTTACATGAGCTTTTAGTTAATGGCTACATGATGGTTTAATAGTAATGTTTGTCCTAGTAGTGAAATTAATTTCAACACTATAACTATTGTGAATAATTACAAACCCATTTCGACAAAAGCTTAAAAGACAACTTATCAATTGAGACTGAGAATTTTTTGTTTTTTGAAAAATATATGCCCATTTTGAATTTGATGCCAGCAACACATTCCAAAAAAGTTGGGACAGGATGGCAAAAGGCTGGTAAAGTTGTGTAATGCTTAAAAAAACCACTTGATGGTTGATTGGCAACAGGTCAGTAACATGATCGGGTATAAAAAAGCATCACAAAGAGGCTGAGTCTTTCAGAAGTAAAGATGAGAAATTTGCTTTTCAGCATCTACAGTACAGAATAACATTAAAAGTTTCAGAGAATCTGGAGAAATCCCTTTAGGCAAGGAACAAGGCCAAAAACCAGTGTTTGCTGGCCAAGATCTTTGGGCCCTTAAAAACAGATATGATTCTGCAATGGAAATCACTGCATGGGCTCCACAAATGCTAATTAAAACTATCAAATGCAAATAAGAAATCATATATAAACAGGATATAAAAAAAGAAACGCTGCCACCTTTTCTGGGCCCAAGCTCATTTAAAATGGACTGAGGTGGAGTGGAAAGTGAGTCAGACGAATCAACATTTGAAATTCTTTTTGGAAATCATGGACGCTGTGTCCTCTGGGCTAAAGACCATGAAGCTTGTTATCATTTGTGGCATTTGTGGATGCAGTAACAAACTGTTTTCAAAGACAGAGGTTTTCAGAAGTGTTTCTGAGCCCATGCAGTGATTTCCATTGCAGAATCATGTCTGTTTTTAAGGGCCCAAAGATCTTGGCCAGCAAACACTGTTTTTTGGCCTTGTTCCTTGCCTAAAGGGATTTCTCCAGATTCTCTGAATCTTTTAATGTTATTGTGTACTGTAGATGCTGAAAAGCACATTTGCAATTTAATATTGTGAAAGGTTATTCTTGAATTGTTGCACTATTTGATCATGTAGTCTTTCAGAGTGGTGAACTCCTCCTCATCTTCACTTCTGAAAGACTCAGCCTCTTTGTGATGCTTTTTTATACCTGATCATGTTACTGACCTGTTGCCAATCAACCATCAAGTGTTTTTTTTAAGCATTACTTCATTACTTCAATAAAGTCTTAATTAGTGTTAAGTTCTTACTGTCCCAGTTGCTGATTCACAATAATTAAGGCATTAATAAACTGCTTTATAAAATCTAAAAAAAAAACAATATGCCAGTTATTATCCTTATCATTATTATATTATTATCATTAAATAATGATTAGCTGTGATACTACTTAAACATTTAATAATGATTAACATAAGGTTTAATATAATGTCAGCCCATCCTTTGCAGCTGTAACAGCTTCAACTCTTCTGGGAAGTCTTTCCACAAGGTTTAGGAATGTGTTTAAGGGAATTTTGACCATTCTTCCAGAAGCACATTTGTAAGGTCAGACACTGATGTTGGACGAGGCACGCAGTCTCTGCTGTAAT
Organism: Pygocentrus nattereri; assembly: GCF_015220715.1. Lineage (NCBI taxonomy): Eukaryota > Metazoa > Chordata > Actinopteri > Characiformes > Serrasalmidae > Pygocentrus > Pygocentrus nattereri. The sequence goes on from NC_051226.1 coordinate 11,507,435, forward strand.
TCATCCCAAAGGTAAATTGGAAGGTAGGGTTGAGGTCAGGACTCTGTGCAGGCCAGTCAAGTTCTTCCACACCAAACTCACTAATCCATGTCTTTATGCACCTTGTTTTGTGCAGTTTTGCGCACATGTTGGAACAGGAACGGGCCATCCTCGAACTGTTCCCACAAAGTTGGGAGCATGACAATGTCCAAAATGTCTTGGTCTAAGAGTTTAAGAGTTCCTTTCACTGGAACTAATGGACCGAGCCCAACTCCTGAAAAACAACCCCACACTGTAATCCCCCCTCCACCAAACTTTACACTTGGCACAATGCAGTCAGACAATGCAGTTCTCCTGACAGCTGCCAAACCCAGAGTAATTGATCGGATTGCCAGATGGAGAACTGTGATTAGTCACTCCAGCTGTCTCCACTGCTCCAGAGTCCAGTGTCAGTGCTTTACACCGCTTGCATTTGCATTGTGCTTGGTGATATGAGGCTTGAATACAGCTTCTTGGCCATGGAAACCCATTCCATGAAGCTCTCTACGCTGTTCTTGAGCTGATTTGAAGGCCATATGAAATTTGGAGGTCTGTAGTGATTGACTCTGCAGAAAGTTGGTGACCTCTGTGCACTATGTGCCTCAGCATCTGCTGACCCTGCTCTGTCATTTTATGTGGCTGACCACTTCATGGCTGAGTTGCTGTCATTCCCAGTCGCTTACACTTTTTTAAAATACCACTGACAGTTGACTGTGGAATATTTAGTAGTGAGGATATTTCACGACTGGACTTCACTGAGCTCCTGAGAGTGACCCATTCTTTCACTATTGTTTGTAGAAGCAGTCTGCAGGCCTAGGTGCTTGGGTTTATACACCTGTGGCCATGGAAGTGATTGGAACACCTTAATCCAATGATTTGGATGGGTGAGTGAATACCTTTGGAAATATAGTATATGTAGTTTTCAGGTTTATTATAGATAATAAACATTTTTGTCATAAACATGTCATAGTACCTAGCACTCCTACATTAAAGAGGTGTTCCAGGCAAAAGCTACCATTAAATATATATTAATATGTTCATGTTATGTAATATTCAACAGCCTCGCTGATTTGACCGAATTCCAGATTTTCACTCACTACAGTACCTGGCATGCATTTTGCAAATACATCATGCATACACATGCAAACATGTAGCCCCCCACCCCCCCCCCAACCCCCCCCCTCCATAGCCCCCACTCCATAGCCAGTGATGTAGAAGTTAATAAATGCATAGTGATACTCGGTATACTAGCTGTAACGTAAGCTACCTTACTTGAAAAAATGTAGCACTTCAAACAGCCTGTCTTCAAGTACCAATGCCCTCCCCCCCAAAAGGAGTTGCTGTTTTTCAAAATTTTCTCCCACCTTCAAGATGCATCATCAAAAAGGCGGTTTCCAAATCTTTAAACCAGAAAATCTAATCTCACTGACTACTGTGGCTTCACTGTTGGGTGCGAATAACCATGATTAAAGATGAAGCAATGGTTACATTTATAACTTTAATTTTCTGCTTAAAATTTAACATTCCGTTTCTTTAACCTACAAAGGTAGCATTTCAGTGATATACTGTATGTGCAACACAGACATTTCAGTACATTTTTATGTTTTCACCCAGGCTACCAATCTGTTTTTGGTAAGCACTTTTGTCATAATGCTGGCATAGAAAGGCAGCATGTGGAAGCAAATGGACAGTATTTTTAACCCAAGTCCGAGTGTGCTTTCTAAGCGCCTGTAGTGATGTACGGAGAGTTTGAGCATGCTAATGACCCCTCGCTGCTGGCCGGCTGGGGCTGGATGGCAGCTCTGCTGTGGCTAGGCTTATGGAGGCAGGCATGAAGGGAAGAGCACCCAGGTGGAAGCTGAACAAACAGGCTGTCAAGGTTAATCACATCGAACCCTCTGACGGCCTCCGGCCTGCTCATCACCCCCCCAGTACCGCCCCCACTGAGGAGTTGGGGGATGAGGGTGGAGGGGAGTGGATGGGAGATTAAGGTGGGAAGAGGACACACAGTAAAATTGCCACTGTTAAATTAACTCAGTTAAAGTTTCTCCTAACGACTCCAATTCGACTGTGATAAAGTCAGCCAGCAGTTCTGATTTTAATACATGTTCTATTTTACGGCACATCACCTGAAGATCACCTGATATAAACCTGAAATCTCCACTACATTCTTCAGGAAAAGCTTTCTCCCTTCTGCTACACATTCTTCAATGACTGTCCACTCTGTTAAAACTACAGGCTATGTCATGATGATGATCTTGCATATTTATTAGTGGGAATGCAAGTGGTGCAACTGTACAGAGTCTTTGTTGTCATGAATAATTTTATTGCACCACACAAACAAGTACGGCACCCACCCTGTCTGATTATGTAGCCTTGCTGTTGTAACAAATGCAGAATGGTTTTATTCAAGCAAAGCATTTAACATTTAAATATAGCATTTAATGTTTAATTGGTCAATTTTAATGATTATTAGTCATGAAAAGCAGGGCAAGTGTGGATGTGCCTGCAAAACTCACATACAAACTCATATTTAACAAGACAGCTTGATGTTGCCTCACTGTAAGTAATGTTTAGTACACATTATATTTGATTGTTGTCACACTTGTGGCCGCAGCCATACTGTTGACACACCATCAGTCAATGCTGTGATGACAGCGACACTCTGTTAGTTAATGAAGCATCCTAACAAATAATATACAGCCATGGTGTGCTTGTGGTTCATGATTGTAGTAACAACAGCAACAAAAAAGAAACTGTGTAAGCTTTTATAGCATTCTGCCTGTCTGTGTCTTTGCCCTGATGCTTTCAGAGTGTTGAGAATGTTTCAATGCAATCACCTGGGATTCCACAACAACTGCCTAGCAACACCCTATCAACCACATGGAATACCATACCAATCACCTAGCAGCCACCTTGGACACCACACCAAATGTGTTGCTGTGATAAGATTGGGCCCCATCATTTCATCAGGAGAGATCTTACCCTGGGGCCCTCTTTCCACAAGTTGCCTTACTATTATAATCTGGAATGGAGCAAGATTAATATTTTGCCCATATTGTGCAGCCGTGATGGAGCTGTGACATATTCTTGCCAAGTTGAACAAATTTTTTATTGTTATTTCAACCCAAAAACCATGATAAGCATAATGGCCTTCTATATATGATGCCTGTGACGGCCTTGAGGCTGAAGCTCAAGCCAAATTATAGTAACCTTACCCAGTGGGTAACTGTGCTAAATGGAGTTATGAAATGGATGATATATATCGTGTGTATGTGTCTGTTGCTGGACTGTTGCTAGTTGCATGCATTTGGTATGTACTTAATGCCTGATTGTGGAAGCGGTTTATTTTATAGGACGTGATTTCAGAGCAGATGCTCTGAGAATACGGCAGTATGGTATAAAGCTAAGATACAGGGTAAAGACTGAATCAGTATGTTTACAGTGTGTATGAAGTGCATATTATGACTAAGATCATAGATCAGATTTGAATGTCTTGGTGTTTTGTTTTGTTTTGTTTTTTTTTTTATGATGAGGGACATTAAAATAAAAACCTACTTTTCATCTTAAGCCACTAGCCTTTCAGAAATGTCTCTGTATGCATATGCTGACCAGCCAGCCAGGACTACTTCATATCCTATTCACTCAAAAGTCAGTTTATGAATTCCAGCAGCGTATTTTGTACAGATTGTATTGTCATAGCAATTCTTGTAATTCTAAATGAGTGTTCGGATGTCATTTTTTGAGTGTAGGACACAGGGCTGTTTTGAGAAGTTGCTCAGTCTCTCTCTCTCTCTCTCTTTCTCTCTCTCTCTCTCTCTCTCTCTCTGTATGCCTCTCATTCCCTCTTGCTCTCTTTCTCTGCCTCTTGTGCACTTTCTTTTTTATCGAGGGGAAAATGTAATTACTTTCAGGTTAGAAAAACAAATGGCAAAAATTGTGTCTGCACTGCAGGCAATCTCAAAGACTCGTCTTTTTACAGGAGATGTGTTCTCTAATTAGTTTGCGTCCACTGCAATGTTGTTCAACAACCTCCAGTCATAATGATTATGCAGGCTGATAGCAACACTAATCCACAACTTTAGAATGCCTGATAATATATAAAATAATTCTGTCATTTAAAAATAAAGGGTATTAACAAATTATTGTTTTTTTTTCCACTTCAAACTAAACTAACCGTTTCAAGTAGGCCTGCTTCCAGCTGGGAGCTTCTCCTTGATGTCCCTGATTGCTCTCTGGTTTTTTCATATGAACAATCACTTAAAGTTAAAACTTTGTTTTGTAAAGACGTAGCTGTTGTTTTTAGAAAAAAAAGGTTTACATTGTATTTCTATTGATACAAAAGATCTAATGCAACATGCATAGACAGGTTATTGTCCTGCATTGACCTATATCTGAAGGCAAACTGTGAAACTAGATTTAATGAAGGCTGTAATTATAAAAAGCAGAAAAAAGGCAACCATTGAAGCCTGTTAACAGTAAAGTCTAAAGGATGTTATAGTTAATATTGATAAGTTTAAACAATGCATAGCTATTTTGCTTTAGGCTATTCAATGCTACTAAATACACTGAGCTTCATGTAGGTTTAAGTTACATATTTGAATTTTCAACCGAAATTAGTGATGTCCAGTTCCACCTAGCTGCTAGATCTCACTCTATTACATGATACTACCAAGCTGGAAGGGAGACTGGCTAGCATGTGCTTCCTCAGATACATGAAGCCAGCCTTGTGGATCTTTTCATGCTACTAATGCAAAATCAAGCTCAATATGTTTACAGGACATATTCATATTCATATATTCATTTTCCAAACTGACCCTGTTAAAAGAAATAATGTGTATGATTAGCATTTGGTATGAATAGCTGTCTCTTTAATAGCCCTCTGTTTTGAATAATTGCCAGAAATTGTCAAAAAAAAAGGTTATGTTGGTCATTATGTGCAAACACGAAGCTTGCCAGTGTCTTCTCCTGCCGTTTTTTCCTACTGATGTGTTTGAACGATGTTCAGTAAATGCCTCAGTTTAATTTTTGTAGCTTGTACTTTCACACACAGGAGTGATGTTCAATGTTTGGCTCATCCACAAAGTTGTCACGCCCATTCAACGTGACAGCAATGGCACTGCAGGATATGGAGAGAACAGTAGAACCAATTTGCAGTTTTACAAAAGTCACTTTTGCTTCGCTCTGTTTGTGGCCATAATCTGGACTTTCAGTTGAAAGGGAGGAAACTTTTCAATCAGCCAGTTAAGTGAAAGAATGTTTTGGGCTGGCTTTGAGGGTAGCCAATCAATTTTTGGGGGTAGCTGTTTCCACCCAGACCACACCTCTGGCCTTACCCATGGATGGATGGATGGATGATCTTTTGGGGATTAAGTGGCCTTCTTTTGAACCCTCAGAAAGATGTTCTTGGACACTGAGGGCATCTGGGTCTAGGTATCGCAGTTCTGTAGCAGTGTAGTAACACTATGCAAAATGTTACAGTCGGATCATTCAGTATTCGTCATACCTCCTATTGTAAGTTATGAACACTGGAATACTTTCATTGGTATCAATAATATATTTTCCATTTGGACAAGAAATTCTCCTTTATTTCCTGAGGCTGGACATCTCTGTAATAGATTCAGCCTGAAGGCAGCATTTGAGGAGAGCACAGCATACAGTCCTGCCTACAGTACACACATTCTCCTTCTACAATAAACAAAACAATTTCCAAACCAATTTTCCCTCCCAAAACAATCTGTGTGTAATGGAGCAGGACACAGGAAGCTGTTCTCTTACCCGTCCTCTTCCTCATGATGAAAAATCAAAGGAGTGTTGTCTGCGTGTGAGCGAGTGCTGCTTGCTCATGGTAGAAACAATAGAAACAATCTCTTGACTAGGGATGCGACTCCAACTCTGATTGTTTTTTTCCACTTCTCGCCTTGCCTCAAATGCCCCTCAACGCGATGCATGTCACAAACAAATTCAAATTCACACGCTAAGTTTGCAAGGGTTTTTACCCTTTGACAGCTGATCATCATACAGTTTATTTCTACACAGAGATCGGCATGCCTTTGGCTGCAAGGGGCAGAACAAAGAGCGGCTTTGTGTTCTTCCCCTATGAGAGTAGTGGCAGAATAAGAGGGTGTGGAGTGAAAAGTCCTTTAATTCAAAATATCGTTTTCTGCAAGGGTTCTCCTACATGATTTGGAACGAGTTGTCTGCTCCTGTTTTCTCCTCAGAAAGAGTGATCTATGCCGGAAGGCCACTGCTATGTTGCTCCGCCAGTGCTTAGCTATCACCTTAATGATGAACCCGCAACAGAAGCCATGGCTAGCAGACACTGGAGGCAGAGTTATGACTACGCTTGGTAACGTATCGCCACCCGTGACTCGCTCTCTTCCCCCGTCACCATTACCTGGCAACTAACTCAAAAGGCCCTTGAGTTATAGAGCTCCTCCAACAGTACAGTATATATCTACCACTGGTGTAGGGCAGCACCTTCATCTGTTCTTTTTTTTCTCCCCTCAACTCTGCAAGGTTACCCTAATGGATACCCTTCCCAGATGGATCTGCATCAGGGCCATAACTAGGAGTAAAATTGGTCCAACATCACACAGTGACTAATCTCGCAGCCAACTATGTGTATTACACCAACTGTCGGTTTCTCCTTTAGTTTATCCAAGTCATTGCTGCTTTTTTACACACCTACAATTATGTACTTCTCTTTTATTTATTACTTTCCCATCCCTCCATTCTTCCATAAATGTCTATTATAGTCCATAAACTATTTTGATGCTGTTGTATTTTATTTAAATAGTCATTTAAAGCGGTATCATGTGAGAATTGGTGTTTCTGTTTTTGGGCTCCCCCTGCAGTTAAATTGATCGTTTAACTTTCACACCACTGTCATAAATGCGCATCACGCTTGAAGCCCCCTCATGGGCAGCTGTATATGTGTATTTATTGACAAGCTAAAGGTTACAGAATGTGTAAACAACTGAAATTGGGAGTTTATTCTGTAGCATCCATATGCCTGTATGACGCATGTGCACGTGAAGTAGAGTTGGATTCTGCCAGGGAGTGAGAATCTGACACAACACTGGCAAAGACAACATTGGAAGAGAAATATCTGTGCATGGCCTTAAAAAATGCAGCATAATAAATATTCTATCCCCATTTATTTAGGTAGACTACAGCATTATGAAAAAGGCACTGTTTCCACATTAAAGCTTATAAACTGAGAAAAAAAAACATGCACACACTTAACAGCCTGGCCCACCCCCCTTTAGCTGCAGACAGACATATCAACACTAGGTCTACGCACAAACATTTGGGGGTGGCAATTGCTTAAGGGGGAAAAAAAGGCAAATTAAGCAAAATTCAATCCACTGTATATTGCAATCATACATCAATAGACAAGAGACAGTGTCATGTTTCAGATCAATTTAAATGTAGTGTTTAAAGTTTTTCCAAAGGCAGGCAAAAGCTCTAATGTTAAAACCTATGCAGGAATTTGAACTCTTTATTTGCTACAAAGTAGATGTAAGAGTTTTTTTTTTAGATAAATCTATTGGCACTATAACACCAGTTGGAAGACATTGAAAGAAGAAGAATCAGTGGTTGCTGCTGGTCCTGGCTAACCACATTGTGTTGTGAGAAGTTTGAGAACCCAAATTTTGACAAATGGAGGATTATACTTTTTATTTTGCACAAGAAAAGCAAGAGAGGGTGATTCCTCATTGTCAAAGAAGTGAAAACATTACGGCCACCATAGGTTCTACTACACATTTTGAAGAGGAGGGGTGAGGAAGGGGTATTCAGTTCACCACTATATGCCACCTTTCTTACACACTGCACCTTTAAGTACTGTCTAAAAATACAGTTGTTAGCAGTGCTAGTTTATCATCTTTTAATAATTTTAAAATGCCAGTTTTGTAGAATTATTACCTGATATCTCCACAAATATCTCCTGAAAACGATTAACTTGTGTTTGGCTGTTTTGAGTGCAAATTAAATAAATGAAGGATGGTCTCTGACTTTTGTACAGTATTGTACATACAGTTCTGAGAGCTGAAACAGTGTTATTCTGTTGATAATCATTCAGCACGTGTTTGAGGCTGCAATCGGTAGGTTAAGCCTCTCAACAAACACAGCTTTCAAACATTACTGCAGGTTTACTTATAGTTTTAAAGGGCAGAGAAAAAGCCATGCAAAACTGGTATCAGCCCTACACAACACACAGACAGACTGTGTCTGATTTCCATCTGAAACTGCTGAGTGCACCAGGTTCTCTTTGTTTTAGCTCATAATGACAACATGACATCTTTAGTGTGGGAAATTCTATGGAAAAATCACTCAAAACATCGAAAGTATATGCTTATGTGCTTGTTTTTTAACAAGCATCCTTCAACCCCCCCATAATTACCCCCAGGTTGAGAGCCACTGCGCTAGCCCTGTGATGTGTCATACTGAGGCTTCATAAGCAGTAGTGCTGAGTCATAGCTTGTAACTACTTGCACGCTGTGCGCTAAGCAACAAGCTGTTACTCTCTGTAGACTCGCAGTCAGAACGCCACCCCGCATGGGACAGTAGGCGGGCAATTTGTTTCAGTCGTGCTGAGCCGAACTAGTCAGAATCTACAAGATCCTTTCGTTTGGTGACTCAGGCCTGTTATGAGGTTTTCATTTCGCAGCATGCAGCATGTGGTTTAATCAGACCATTTGATGTTCAGTCTATGTGGAGGGTTTGTACGTTCAAACATTGGCACGCGTTTATGTGTCAGTGACCATGTGCCTGAAAGCCTATTCATGTTGTAAATGAACCCAGTGGAGAGGAAAGGAGAAAGAGAGAGAAAGAGGGGGGGGAGCAAGAGCATTTCTGTCACAAATCCCATCTCCTTGACAGCTGTCATCACTCACTTTTTGCTGGGAAAAAAAGACTGGTTTAATTCTGTGGGTAGATGGAGAAAATAGTATTGAATAACCCCCTTGGTCAAATATTTTTTCAGGATTTCAGGCACTGTGATAAATTAGGTGCCCTCTGGATCAATACCTGCTTCTTTCTTCATAGCTCAAGATGGGATTTGTCAAAATAGGAACTCAAGAGAAGCCTATTGAGTTCAGTGTCTGAGGTGCGACTGTAATTTTGGAAAGGTAGAAGGCAATGGGAAGTGGTACCTGTGTGTGAGACTTTGCGTCTGTGTTTTTTCTGTCTGTACAACATATCACGGTGTGTATAAAGCGTGAAGACTATTACATGACTGTAGAGAACCGTAATCATACAGATATTCATAGTGCAGGCAGCCGGTTACATGCCGCATCATCATTTTATTTGATTTATTTGTGTTTGTAGCTGGGTTTGTTCTCAGCAATCCAACTTTCTCCACAGTACAGATCAAGAGATGTATGATCATTACAGCAGTTGGGAAGCAAACTGTGCTATTCTGCATCTACCTGAATTTGACTTGCTGTTTTTTGCTGCCAGTACCAGCTGCTGATTCTCTACACCTGAGGTTTAATCTACATGTTATGGCTTATTGAATTACAGTTTTATTTACACTAGTAATGACACTATTCTTTCAATGAATTCAGAACAAAATGGTTCAAAGACTGATTGATTTAGTCTATTTTCCCATTTTCCAAGTGAGCAAAAACAGATAAACGCTGTGTTCTGCCACTGCAGTTCCTTACTGGCTTTTCTCTGGCTATGATGTTAAAGGAGAATACCACTGATTTCTCAAAGTCTCTGCATAATTCAGTCTATTTGACGGATACACAGGGTTGTAATGGAATACAAGTTTTGGGAATGCATATTCAGAATATAAAAATGGTCTGCATTCAGTCCAAGTTAGATTTTGTAAAGACAGTACTCAGAATAAAGTTACTTTATATATTTTTAAGTAAAATATTTTAGGAATACTTACTCACTAAATAAAAAAAAACATACAATATTCAAAATAAACCCTATCAGTGCACAACATAAATAGTCTTGTTAGATGAATTCTAAAGATGGTCTCAACAGCCTTTTTACAAACACTAAGGTTCCTACTAAAGCCTGAGTAGATTGATAAACTAAATGTGATGAGTCAGTCATTAATCTCATTATCTCAAAATGTATCGACAGAATGATTACATGAAGAAAACTGCCACGCAATAACAGTGACACTGTCAATTAATTAAAAAAAAAGTTTTTTTCCTATCTGCCTTACCGAGTTATAGTGTTCTGAATCCGTTACTTTTTTTATTGTAATCAAATATGTTACTGAACACATTTAGGGGAGTGTATTCAATATTTAGCCATCAATGCTTTTTCAAAGTATTTCACCCAACCCTGCACAAAGTCATCCAGAGTGGTTTGAGATGAAATGGTTCATTATAGAGAAACTCGCCAACTCAGATTTCTTTACGGTGTCTTCTGAGTTTTAATACATAACGTTAATAATGTTTAAATAGAGGCAACTATTGGGTAATATTTTGCCTTACAACACCCTATAATGTATTTTGAAAACTCCACCATTAATGTGTTTTGAAAACATATTTTGGACAAAAAACTTTATCTCGAAGAAGAATTCCACAACTATTTCAAAATGACTTTGAGAATGACTAAAACTATGAGAATTTAATCACTAGGACGTAAACAAAGTCTGTCAGAGGGGTTTGATGTGAAATGATGCAATACGGAGACATTAGACTCGGACTTTTTTACGGTGGCAGTGATAGGAACCAGGGGTCACAATGTCTACAATTCAAACATAGCCGTTTTATTATTATTATTTTATTATTCTATAATGCTGATAAAGATTAAACAGTGGAAAATATGAACAAAAATAACTTCTCTTTGAAGACTTTTTTGCCTTATAACACCCTATGTGTACCAGTCCATCCTGAATGTGTTTTGAAAATATATTCTGGACAAAATATCATCACCAAACTCATAAAAACAATATCATTTCATGCATGCGAGGTCCCTTTTAGAGGTGCTGAATGTTTTGGACGTCTGGTTTCTATCACCACCACTGTGAACAACTCTGATAAGTATCTAGATAGAATGGATAATTTCACATCAAACCACTTTGAATGACTTTATTAACATCATATTTCGTGTTCATTCTGACTAGGCTTTGAAAAATCAGTTGAAATTCCCCTTTCACACGGATTTGTTTCCAGTCACCATCATTGTCCCTACAGCCATCGCTGCTTAAAGTCCCTATTTACATGACGAAGCAGTGACAGCATTGTACGAGCGGAGTATGAATTTACATTAGGCCTGTCTTTACCCCAGCTTTGTGCATGTTAATGGGGTAGAGTCTTAATTAAAATGTCAAGGTGGCGTGATGTCCCATTACGCCTCTACGGCCCCCGTTCTTCGCCTTTTCTCTCTCTGATCCTCCCCTGAGACCTATTAAGCACTGGCCGGAGTGATATGAAGTTCAAAGGGGTGAGCCTGAAGGTTTCCCCACTCCGCAACTTCTCTCCTCCGCTATCCCAGCATCCTCCCTGCCTGACCTTTAGCAGACAGCGCCCACGCTAATGCACTTGCATATCTAATGAGAGGGTCAGGGTTGCTCTGACAGCCAATGTGTGTGTGATAAGATGCTTCCTCACACTGCTTGCCTGTCTTTAAATGTTACAGCCTCTCTCTCTCTCTCTCTCTCTCTCTCTCTCTGTGTGTGCATGGGGAAAAGGTTGCTGAGAAGGACAGAGGCGCTAGCTGCTTTTCATAAGTGGGTACAGTGGCTGCTGTCAGTGAGTGGGAGGAAAATTCTAATGAGGCTTTCTCTTACACATGTAATATAGTTTTGCTCTCATAAATCACGAAGCACTGGCAGCATCAATAATGTTTATGTGGTCATTAAATGCTTGAGCTCATGCTGATTGTTTGACGTCCTTGTCACAAGGGTTAGATCCTCAAGGAGGCTCTCTCTCTCCATCTCTTTCTCTCTGTCTCCAAGAAAAGGACTGTGAACTCTGTTTAGGACAGGCCAAAAGATACACTTGGTGTTTTAATGCACATTTATACTTATTGAATCAAAAATAATTGATGGAGGCTGCAAATATTGCATGCCATTGCACTAGAATGTACAAGTTAGTATGCTTACTTGAGGTTCTTAAAAGAGTGTGATAACGTTTTGAATAAATATAAAAAATATGAATAGAAAAAATAGGGGGCGGCACGGTGGTGTGGTGGTTAGCGCTGTCGCCTCACAGCGAGGAGGGCCTGGGTTCGATTCCCCGGCCGGGCGGCCAGGGTCCTCTCTGTGTGGAGTTTGCATGTTCTCCCCGTGTCTGCGTGGGTTTCCTCCGGGTTCTCCGGTTTCCTCCCACAGTCCAAAGACATGCAGTCAGGCCGATTGGACATGCTAAATTACCCCTGGGTGTGAGTGACTGTCTGTGTCTGTGTGTCTGCCCTGCGATGGACTGGCGACCTGTCCAGGGTATATCCTGCCTTCCGCCCGAAGACTGCTGGGATAGGCTCCAGCATCCCCCCGCGACCCTGACGGAGAAGCGGCTTAGAAAATGGATGAATGGATGGATAGAAAAAATAGTCATATGACTGACTGCACCTTTGAAACATGGGATGACAAAGAAATAAAAATGTACTGTTACCTTTATCTTGTCAAATGGTTATATTAGACAGTCAACGGATAAACAGCTGATTAATAGACATTGCCTGAGCCATTATAATTTGCTAGTGCATGCTATATGGCAGTAAAATTAAACAAAACAGACACAAGGAGCTGCTCAACATTAAAAATGTTAGACACGCTCCATATTTCTTAGAAGTGTTTTATGGCATGATACATAGTTTTATTCTCTGGTATGTAGCTGATGAAAAAGCAGCTTTATTCATGTATTTTTTTCCAGTTAACCACTTGAACTGAATCTAATTTGACATTTTGACATGGAATCCACAAAGAGGCTGACAATGCATTAACACCTTAACTGCATACTTACTCATTTATTATCATAATATTTAGGTTACACAGTTATGAGTATTAGGACTTAACATGTGGGCATCTTACATAGCAAGTTTCAACTATGAATAAGCTCTTAAAATCCCCAATCTCACATGACTCAAACAAAGCTGACTTATGCATTTATTCACACACAAGACACAAAATATTTCACAATAAACTTGTAATTTTAGGCAGGTATAAAACTAGAAAGTGAATGCTGTGAAACGTTGGTTAGTAAGGCATTACTTGCACATTTGCCAATGTTCAACAAGCAGCTCCTCAGTTGCTATGTATATATTCCTCCCTTTTTTCTGTTTCTGCTGGCTCTCTCATCAGCTGCCACCTGAATTCATTCATTTAGTTACATCACTGACCATTTCACACTGCAGGACTCATGAAGGTGTTGTGTTACAAAAATTCTAAAACACTTGAAGGCCTCAGGCCACTCCAGAACTAAAGTTTGGCTAAAGATTGACTTGTTTCTGCCCTCACATTAACAGATTGTCTATGGCAGAAGTTGCTGAGTGAGCTCCCATCCCAGAAAATCATTTCAGCTTGTGAAACTTGGTTGACAAAATCTAACTACAGGGGGTCCTTGGGTTACGAGGTTAATCCATTCCTACGTCGCGTCGTAAACTGATTTTCGGTGTAAGTTGGAACATACGTACATACTGTATGTAAATACTGTAAGCACTTATCCTATCCTAACACCTATCCTAACACAGTACCCTGCATAATTATCAAAAAACACATTAAAGAAATATAAAATACGTTTAGTAATTAAATGAAACAGTAATAAAAGAACAGTAGGATGTGATCTTTATCTTTTATAATCGTAGCGACCGGCCAATGTTTGTCGCTGTTTCCCCCTTATCGGATCGCTTAACGATATCTAATTTCACTTCTATGGTGATGGCTTTCCTCTTCTTCGATGCACTGCTATCAGAAGAGTCTGCCTCATGCTTGGGAGCGTACAATGCGACTGGGGTGACGCCGTCTTCCTCGGTCCACAGCCGTGTCACGACGTATTCTTCTGCCACGCACACCAACTAGTTCCCGCACACAAAGTTTGCGTTTACGACGTTTACGACGTTTACGACGCAAAACCACTTAAGTCGAAACAAGGCTATATAGTGTATGGGAGATGTGTCGTAACCACGAAACATCGTAACTCGGGACTGACGTAACCCGAGGACCTCCTGTAGTGGCAAAATCAGTCTGTAATTGGTGTAACCATAGAGTAAGCCTGGCTTCAAACCTATAACGAGTTTACAGTTAAATTACTATCCAATATTTAGCCCAACCCAGCATTTGCTTTGTCTCATAGATTAGCATCTCCCTATATAACATTACGTGTATGTATATGTGTGCTATTTCACTCCAACTCTGTAAGTCAATGAAATCGACAAGCCCATTGGCATTAACACACATTTGAATGCACACCACTTTAACATCATGAGGTGATCTAATATGTGGGTAAATAATATCACAGTCATCTAAATATAGACTTTCACGGTCCCTTAGGTGATGGCAGCTTTGCTTAACATTATGACAGTGCATGGATGTCACAACATTTCTCTGTCTTTGGTATGGCAGGCTGCTAGTCCACCCACCCACTCAGGACAGGATGGAGTGCGCTCATCAGGGATTCGCAGCACAGAGCAGTTCCCTTGATAGATCTCTCCCCACTGCTCTTTGGCCCTGTAGCAGACCCACAGCCTTCGGCAGGGCCGTCCGTAAGAGACCTGCTCCATCTCTGCTAAACCCCCACCTCCCTGCCCCCCTCTTCCCCAGACAATTATCCCTGAGCCTGCCATGGAGCGACTTGTCCGGGGTCAGCGCTCCCCAGCCCTGCCTAATGAAGCGAGCCATGCCCGCTGGGGCCGTAATCACTGAGGTATGCATACATCTACCGCCACACCTCATCAGCGGAGATTACCATTCACAAATCAATGAGGGGTGCTCGCCCCACAAAACACTACAATTCTTTTACCTCATGCAGGTTAGAGCTCAGCTGTAGACTTTCATGTTACACCCATCCCCCACCCCTCCACGCCCCACCCCACCCCTCCACGCCCCACCCCACCCCTCTGTCATCGGATTCAGCCTTGACCCGCAGACGAAGCCTGGAGGAAAAACCCACCAATGGTTGTAAAAGTGTTTGTCCCTTGAAATGAAATTATGAATCATATTAAACTCATCGCAAGCAGAGTCATATTTCTAATCAGGAGCTAAATGCAATCTTGATTTCATGCTTTATATTAAACTACGGTGGCGGTAAGCTTAGCCGAACTGAGCATAAACACACACACACACACACACACACACACACAGAGTCCCCTGCTTCACTGGCCCCATCTTATTAAAGGCCGTCGGTGCAGCTACTGAGGAGCTATCATAAGCTTTTTATTATTGACTCAGAAAATATGATAATTTGGAAATCAAATGCTGCCTTCCACCGGCTCTGCCGTCACTTTCAATTTGAGCAATGCTCCTGTGCTTTAATAGGAGCGATGCGATAGAGGAAACTTCATAAGCTTCTCAAGTTTCCTCCTCGCCCCCCTCCCTCAACATTTTTTTTTTTTATTTATTTATGTTTTTTAATTAGAACATTATAATTGAGGTCCCTCACCTATTGCACCTATGTAAAAAAAAAAAAGAAAGAAAAAAGTGAAAAACAAATTTAATTAAAAGCTGTATCTCCTTTCATAGAGGAAATTGAATTATGTTTGAAGTGGGAGAGATTGCAAACTGACAACATGTTTTCTTTATTAACTCAGCGCCTCCGCGTTTCGCTCCATTCCCACACCTGAAGAATTTCCACACTGTTTCATTTTTTATCACTTTCGCCGGGCTGATTTTTACCCACTGCTAATTTAACAAAAATAATCTTATAAATGAGCAAAGAGGAGCAGTTTTCTCTTCCTTGCAGGAGTTGATGGAGGATAATATGGAGGATAATATGGAGCATCTTAAAATGATGCTGATAGAATGAATAAAGATAGGTCTATATTTTTCTTTGTGACACCGTCTAAAACCCCGATTTCTTACTGATAGTGTAAACATGCATGCAAGTGCAAATTCCCAACTGGTCTTATCATCATCCTCATATCGTAAGCTCTCTTTACATCAATAAAACCAGGACCAATAAAACCATCCCCCTTCATCTACAGTAACCTATAGATTTGCAAATCTGGATTTCGCCTCTTCTCCTTAGGGATTCCCAGAAAGAAAATCCCTGCATAATCCCTTCTGTGGCACATCCTGGGCTTGCCAATGACATATCACGGCATGCTGAGTAATTCTCTCACCTCCAGCGCTCTCCCTGCACTGGACTGGAGTGACCAGAGGAAGCTGTGATAGCCTCTAAGTCTCTCAGTGCTGGGATAAGAGTGCCGAGCCTTTTCCTGGAGTACAGACGGGGTAAGAGGGGGAGAGCAGCTCCGGCTGGCTAGCACTACTGATGCGGAGAGCCTGGGATAAGCCTGATCCAAGCTAATCCTTCACACATGCCGCTCTCTGCCGATAATGGCCGCACTCTCTCCAGCCCTTATCAATCCCACGCTGCCGCAGTATTACCTGGTGTGCGCCCGGCCTGATGGGAGATTTCTTTTTGCCCAAAGCCCAGGCGCCAGTTGCCGAGGCATGTGTCCAAGGAAGAGAAGGGAAACAAGCAGGCTCCTCCCGTTGCTATTTTTATTAGGCGTGACAATCAGTGGGATCAGAATTAAATTCCAGAGGATTAGATAGAAAAAAGTGAATTAATTGCAGACTTCTTAGGAAGCTCACAACTTCTCCAGGAGGTAACATCACCACGATTTAGTGACAGAGTGATCTTTCTCAACATGCAGACATCTGAAAATGTTGGGAAGGTGTTGAGGCTTTGGCTTTTTGTGGTACTGTTAATTTCACAGATGCAAGAGTGATCACAGTAATCTAGGCCAAATACAAAAATATAGCCAGAATTATAACTACATGGTTTAAAAAGTAGGGAAACCTCCTTTTGATGATGTATCTTAAAGTTGGGAGTAACTGTTGTAAAACTAGGACTCAAATGCACATACTTAAAGGTAGACTTTTGATCCCCCCCCCCCACACACACACACTAGATGGCTAATGCTGATGACCTCCCTGAGTCCATGAAGAAGAAACAAAGAAGACTTCTGGGCACCTTTACTTTTAAAAGTGTAAGGTTTTATACTGAGGCATAAACAGTAGAAGGATCTGTGAGATAACTCAATGATCGATGTCAAAAACCTGTCAGAAAAAAGGAATGATTGTGTTAGATGTCTGCTAGAGAAAGCGAGAGAGAGGTCATTCATGTTCTAACATAAAAGAACTGGCAATTATAGTGCTAATGGAATATGCTAATGATGTCGACTGTCAGTGATGCATGCTGCTTTAACAGATATTCAGATCCAAACCATGGAACCCCTATTCTGACACTCTTGCAGCACTTGTGTAGGAAGCTATAATGACCACGGGCATTACTATATGTAATTAGCGAAGGACTAGTATAGCTATTCTATGCAAACCAAAACATACATATTCATAAAGCCATAGGGCACCTCACTGATTGGCCCAAGCACCCTCAGTCAAAGCAAGTCCTCCCTAATTGTGCAATCTGTCAGTTTAATGCTGTTTAATGCATCCTGTGATTTAGACATACAGCAAGACTTCGATTTAATGGGTATTTATACACAGAGGAAGCACGGATTAGTATCGGACATGTATGAGGCTCCACAGCGTTTTATGGAAAACAGATGCTGTTTCGGCCAGGGGGAATTTCTCTCCCTTCACAATCTTAAGGAGAGAAAAGTGAAAGATGGAAAATTGTTGGAGGCGAACAGAGGAAAGCTAATGGATCAAAATTACCCCCGTCAGAAAGTTTTGACGAGCGCTGACGAAATTGCTTTTCTACCCCCTCCCCACCCAGTTTCAATATGAGACGCAGACAGAGAAATCCATCTGTAACGCGGCCATTGTCATCGCCTCGCAATTTACACCCATTCCTCTCAACAGCAGTTCCTGTGCTTGATGGCGTGATAAATTAATCTTTTTCCGTGCCACTGCGTCGATTCTTTTAAGAGAATACATTAAGAGGCGTTAGAGACGTTTTTTTTCCCTGGAGTAAACATTTTTTTTCTATCTCCCTCTCAGACACCATGACAAATCATATTCTCTGGAGATGAAGAGAAAGGGGCAGAAAAAAGGGAAAAATGAGAGGAGCGAAGGATGGGGGGGGGCATTTCTGTTGCACTAGCCAGATCAGTCAGACTGCATTGTTTGACGGAGTGCTGTGCCCAAGACCCTGCGCCAATGACAGTTGTGGTTGTTGTTAAAGAATTAAGTGTGACCTTCACTCTAATCATGTTAGACATTGGAGGCAATGCACTTAATCATCAGTCACTCAGCACTCGACAGAGTGGAAAGATGGTCCAACGCAAACAGAGGTGGAACAAACGGATAAGCACGTTGGCGCTCGGACCTGAGCGTTATTAAAAATGGCACTTTCTTATTCTGCATGAGTGCTGTGAATGTCCTTCATATGTAATCTTCTATCAAGTGCTGTGGCCCTCTCTGATTCTCTCTGGCGTGGAAATGTGTTAAAGGCATTGGGGCTGTAAAC
The DNA here is from genome assembly GCF_015220715.1 of Pygocentrus nattereri. NCBI lineage: Eukaryota > Metazoa > Chordata > Actinopteri > Characiformes > Serrasalmidae > Pygocentrus > Pygocentrus nattereri. Next base: position 11,526,019 of record NC_051226.1, read on the forward strand.
ACACCGGCGAGGGGTGTGATGAAGGGTCCGGACGGATGAATATCTGTCCTGATCCCTGTCTTAAATGTCTGCCCCAGGAGGGATGCCCTGTCTCAGAGGTACAGCTCCGGATACTGTGGATCCGTGAACTGTGACGGAGGACAGTCGGGTGGGGAAAGTGCTTCAGGAGAGAAAAAAAGAGAGATGGAAGGGGAGAGTGGGTAGGAGTGGAAATAAAGGGCTCCTAAATGGTTCTTGGCTTGGATGCATGGTCCTAAGAAAAGCATTTAACTGACCTATCCATGCTGTAGCCAGAAATGCGTTCTTTCATGGCAACTGTTGTGAGGTTGAACAAGCTATAGACAATATTTCCAAAAAATCATTAAACCTAATGGGAGATTAGCATAGTTTTGTCCAATTACAGACAGTTGGAATGTGTTATTAATTTCAAATGTTGCTTATTTTGAATAAATGTGAAAGGTTACACTGTTTGGATTAATCGTGTGTGTTTTTAAGTAATCAAGCTAATGCTAGCATGGTGCCATTTTAAGTAGCTATAACAACAGTCCAGCACAGTAGCATACTATTTTGGAAAAAGCAGCTGTTTCTGATAATGTGATTTCCCTAAGCTAATACTACACCACAATTCCTCTGGTGGCAGATTTAAACGAGTTAATCCTTAAATGACCAGGGCCTGCTGGTGGGCCCAAAGTTTTACTGGACACTTCTATAACCTAAGAGTAGCTCAGCCAGTTTGCATTGAAGTCCCTGTAGTTACTGAATAATAAGTCTTAGTATATAATAAAGCCTGGGATATTAAGGGGTTAATTATATTTAAAGTGCATTACAAATGCTTTCTGCTTTCTGTTTATTTTGCATTTCACATGCTGTCACAACTTTTAGTAATTAAGGTTTGTAATTTAGCTTTTATTAGTCTATCATAGCTTAACATCTATATTTATTACTCAAATATATTGTGTCATATTCTACCTGTCTTGACAAAATATATAATTCTACCATTTATTTTCATTAAAAAGAGATGCTTAGAATCTAGGTGTCACACACAAATGCACATATATTTTCTAAGCTGCTTATCATTCTGGGTTGCAGAGGGAGCTGGATCCCTCTAATCTTAGCAGCTATTGGGCGGGAGGCAGGAAACACCCTGGACAGGTCTCCAGTCCATTGCAGGGCGAGTCTAAGTGTCATTGTAATAAAAATAAAATGTAATTTATCTCTATTTCTCTGTCATCAAAAACATCTGTAAAGAGTTAAATGCTAAAACATGTATACTGTGATGTTGTTTGGTCCATGCCTACACTGAAAAAAGTGCACTGAATAAAATATATTACATCAACTCAATTCTTCAAATATGAGAAAACATGATAGAAAAAATGTGTTGCTATGACATATTTTATTCATGTGGAGCCAAAATAAAAATGTAAATATAAATTAGAAAGAGAAAGTTTGTAAAGTTGGTGAAGTTTACTTGAGAATACTAGCTAATAGCATTAAAAACTTTTGGTGGTTGCAAAAGTGTTGCACAGACTTTGCTAGCCAGTGGCCATAGTATTTCAAGTGGTTGTTAAGATGTTGCAAAATCATATGCTATAGTATTCCAGGTGGTTGCTAAGGTGTTGCTGGGCAGTTGATAGGGTATCCCAGACAGTTGGTAACATATAAGTTTAAACTCTTAAATAGCCAGGCCGCACTGGCAGGTCCAAAAGCCCAAAAGCTGGGGTGCAATACATGCAACCAGAATGTAGCAGCTCAAAAAGTGGAAAAAAAGTTTTACACATTTTCACTGTGTAACGCGGAGCGAGAAGGCAGACGCATATGCGGAGATAAGTGACTTTTATTAAGGGCAAATCCAGTGTCGTGGTCTTAACGGTCCAGGTTTAAATGGCCAACATGGATGTATGGAGAATCAGACATGATGACAAACACAGGAAAACTACAATGGGGCTGGAGGAACGAACACCAAACAAAACCAACAGCACATACATCAAACAACATCAAATATATCCAACAAATCAAAGACCAGCAACCAGACAGGGGAAAACACAGGGCTTAAATACATGAGGGTAAACGAGGGGCAGGTGGAAACACAGGTGGAGACAATCAGGGGTGGAGTCACAAAACAAGAGGGCAGGACTGAAAACCAAAACAAAGAAGCACATGGACAGGACAGGGAAGTAAACACAACGCAAGCACATGGACAGGGGCCAATCGTGATACACTGGTTTGATAAGAGATCTGGACTTAGAAATTAGTGACGTGGATGTCCTGCAATTTGCACTCTAAAACGTCTTACATATAATCTGACCTGGAGTGGCCAAAAGGTTTAAAGTATAGAACCTTTAAATTACATTGGAGGTCCTTCACACTCACACAAAACTGTTTCTCATATCTTTTATAAAAGTATCATAGTAATTATTAAATGAGTCAGAGTAGTTATAGGATTAGTCATTAGAGTAATAACAGAAAAACAGACTAGGTTGAAAAGCTCTTGAAGGAAGCAAAAGTGGCTCTTCTATGGCATCACTCCAAAGAACCCTTTTTGGCACCTTCATTTTGAATACTGCAGAGAGGCAGGGAGGGACAGAGAAGGAGGGATGGAGAGAGAGAGAGAGAGAGAGCGAGAGAGGGCAGGCAGGTGAGGCCTCGGGCTGAATGTGAATGCGTTACGGGTTCAGAAGGCCCCTGTGGACCTTCTCTCTCCCACCAAGCCATAGCAGTGCATCACTTAACTCCTTCTCACTGTGGTTCTCCACTCATAAAAGACTCACTTTTAAGGGCAAAAGTGGGGAGATCAATCTTCTTTACAGGGGTTATAAAAGTATAACGCTGCATTAAGGGTCCGCTGATACTACTACAACAACAACACACATTCGTACACAGTGCATACTCTCTGCTCTTTTTCTTGCAGTCTTTTCCTGTGTGGAGCATCACCCTCTGTAATTCCTAAGTGACCCCATGGGGGCCTTGGGGCTTATTCCAAATGACAGCATATGGCGACCTGTGGAAAAAAATGGACATCCTCCGGTAACCTTGAGAGCCAGGGTCTTTTTTCGCTTTAGTGACTGTAAGGAATATATATGTGTGTATATATATGTCTGTATATATATATATGTGTTTTGGAGTGCTTATGTCTTTCATCCTTTTTATGTTTTTGTTCCTCATCCTTTTCTCTGACAGTACGTACAGCGGCCCTATTATTCCACTCCTTTAACTATGCATTACTCTTACTCCAGCCCCCCTCCTTTCCCCGTGCACCAGGCTCTATTTAAATACAAATGGAGCACTCTTAAAAAGCAATTGTCCTCGAGGCGCCAGCGACGCTGTAGTATTTCACAGTCGGCCTGCGTGGCCGCTCCAGAGGCGCACATGTGGAAAGCGTGTGGCGAGAAATTATTGGCACCCAGGCCCTGTTTCCAAGGTTACAGGTTATTATGGGTTTGAGAGGGTGCTGTATGGGTCTGGAGAGAGGGCTGCGATGGAGAAGTGGATGAGAATTGGAAGAAGCCAGATGGTGCACTAGATGACTTGAATTGAGGTACATGTTGAGTGGTGTCACACTCATGAATCTCTTTCCTACTTGTGGGCTTTGAGCCACTGATATACAGCTGGATGAACTTTCTACAGCACTCTTTCTTATGCCTTGGGAGTCGCAGTCATAACAGAAGCATCTTGTGTTCTGATATAAATTATATTTCACTCATGGCTCTTGAAACAAGCAATGAAACTCAGCTGCTTTCAATCCATACCGTATTTGTTTTCATATAGAAAAAGAGGTCTTTCATTATGGTTTGAATATAAACAATATATTGTTTGCATAGCATAAGTACATCAGGTTCTGAGGGTTTAAACAGTGTTATTCTGATAGTAAGCATTCTCTCAGCACTTGTTTGAATCACATGCCTCTGTTTAGCTGCTGCATCTACTGACATTGCTAAAAGAAGTCTCTCAAGAAGGGTCTTTTGAGACACTAATGCAAATGCATACTTTTAAAAGGTCTAGGTGAAAGTTATTATTGCTTTTAAAGGTGGAGGAAAATCAACGCAAAACTGGCTGACACAAGTTGCCTAAACTTTACTGAATTGAGCAGAATTTGTAATCTGCTGCATGTACAATATCTCCCTCGGGTTTTACCTTGATCTTCACACATTTTAGGCTGCCCTCCCTCAAATGCTTATGCATGAAGATGAGAATCTCATTTTGCATTTTCCACACACACCCATAAACTAGGCCAGTGGTGGGCAATCCAAATGTTAAGAAGAGCCATTTTGTCAAATATTAACAAAAGTAATGAAGTAATGTTTGACCATCTTGGCTAAATATGTCTCAGCATGTGCTAATGTCCTAGTATAAGTTAAAAAATATAGATGAAAACGCAGACTTACTTTGCTTTAAACTTTAGCTCAGTTCTAGCTGCTTCAGTTCTCTAGCTCTCATATCTCCAGCAGGAACCTTTTCCACAAAAGTAGAACAGTTTCTTGTAGAATGTCTCTCAATGTATAACTTTTTATGATGCTAAAGTCAACTTCTCATTCGCCAGCTTCTTGTTCGAGTTTTCTCATTCCACCTTAAATGGTGCCTGAGGTGGCAGAATGTATAGAGCTCTGTAGTAAACTGCTGCACCATTTAAGGTGGAATGGGAAAATTTTGTTCAAGAATCGGGCGAGAAGCTGACTTCAGCTTTGCGACTTCTTAGCATTTGACAGTTTCTCATTGCTGATTAAATGTATCAGGAAACCAGCTGGAGTGTAAATGCAAATAAGTTCATTTATCATCCAAATGATACATTTTTGCCTTAAACATAAGCATTTATGTTTATAACTCCAGCATTTAAGACTGTTCATTGCTAAAACCGAACAGAATGATCAACAGAGCTTTATTTTATTGCAAAGGAGGATTATTTTATTTTGACCTAAAAATCACATTCTGCTATGGAGATGCAACAGAGCAGGAAAAGAGCCACATGTAGCTCCTGAGCTGTGTGTTGCCAACATCCAAACTAGGTGTTTAGACTTATCAGTAACACATAGGCAGAATGCACACGATTTGTGCCACAAGCTGGTGTAAAAGGCTCAGTACATTAGGCCGCCTGCCTTGTTTTGCAGAAAGAAAAAGCATTCTTTAAAATTTTACCATGTTGCTGTAACTCCTTGACGACAGAACAAATGTAAAACAGTAAGAAGTGCAAACACGAATCTGTCAATACAGAACATAAATCAAATGTTAATGTAATTTACTGTGTAAATTCCTCGACTTCTAAAGGGTTAATTCCAGTCTTGGGAGGCCTGAGTGTTGAGCAGTACTTTGTTTTCTTTTTGAAAACACATTTGATTCAACAAGGGCTTGATAATTAGCTGATGAGTTGAAGCAAGTGTGTTAGAGCGAGGAAAACACTATGATGCACAATGCAGTGCTCCCCCAGGATTGACTGTGAAAGCCACTGGTCTGTAGATGAATGCCATTAAAAGTGTACAGAGATGCCTTTCAGTGCTTTTCAAAACAGATGGATTTCCAATGACTGCTCTCACGGGGCTTGTGAAGATGAATATTTTAGGAATATATTATTTTCAGGCTATCCTTGTTGCCAAATGCACACTGCAAAAGTTTATCATGTTTAATTAATGTTTGTAATTCAGTAATAATCTCTATTACTCATTTTATTATTAATTTTTATACATCATTTCAATACAGCAGACATGGTTTATATTTTGTGAAAATGTCTTGGTGAATGGACCAATAGAAATGCTCTAAAATTACTTGAAATAAAATCTCTTTACATTACCTGAAATTATAAGTAAAGAATGTTGGAGAATGATTATACACTCACAGTACTACTTGTAGTCACCTTACAATGCCTGATTTGGCTAATCAGTGCTTCATTAGACTGGAGTTCTGGAGTTCAACTTATGTCTAGACGAAATGTGACTTCTAACTCCTAACAACTGTCCCCATCAGATAAAGAGTACTTAAAGCTTTAGGAGAGAAGAGAAAAGAAAGCTGTTACTGAGAAAAGAAAGTAGACAAAAAAAATAAAACATTTGAAAAACAAATAAAGAAGCTGCTGGTGTCCTCAGAACAATGGACTGACCACCCCAGAGTCCAGACCTCAACATGACTCAATGTGTTTGGGATCACTTGGATGGTGAAAAACAGAAATAAACACAGCTAGCTTCTAAGACTGAACTTTGGTGTCATTTTCTTTTAAATAAGTGTTTCCTATGTTTTATCCTGATGCTGAGAAATAATAACTAGTACTTAGTACTTAATGGTAGTTTTGACTGGAAGTAAATAAAGTGTGTTTCTGACTTGTTTAGCAGTAGATACTAAATCCCACTCTAATTTTGTGAGTAGGTTTTGGTGTGGCTATCCTTTATTCAGAAATTGATTTTGATCTCCAGCTGTGCCACATGGCTGACCTATTTTTTTTAAAGCACTTTTTATGTACGATTTAGCTCAAACTGTTCTGACTGAATCTTTAAGAAAATTCTCTTGAAGGGATGTGCAGATAAATAAATAATGGACCAAAAGCTTATGTAGTAGTAGAAGAACGTTTCTGAGAGTTATCGCTTGACCATTTGATATTTTGCATAGGTGGAGAGAACTTGTCCATTACAAAATCCCGAATAATGTCATGTCTGAGACATAAAAGGCTGAAATCCTGTGGTTATTTCAGAGATGAGGGATAGTAAACTGCCTCCTGTGGTAAAAAAAAAAGAAAAAGAAAAAGGCGCGATTTGGCAGGTTCATTAAATCCTCGAAACAAAACAAGAAGAGATGGTAAAGATAGCACAGAGAAATGGTTAGTGGGGATTGGAGACCAGTACAGTGGAGTAGAAATCTCCTGTCGAGAAGAAATTGAAGTATCTCCCTTTGTTTGGCTGACTCCGCGGGGAGGCCCAATACAGGCGCAAATCCTTTAGCCATGCCACTTCCTCCAGCGAGTGATTTCAAGGGAGGTAAAAGGAGGGGGAAAAGAGGGACCTTGTGAAGATGAAGCCTCCTGCAAAGAAGCAATTAACAGCATGGTACTGTCAAACACTCTCTCTCTATCTCTGTCTCTCTCTCTCTCTCTCTCTCTCTCTCTCTCTCTCTCTTCCCCCCTTTCTCTGTTCTCTTCCTCTTCCCTCTTTTCCGCTACCACATACCCATTTGCTGCTCCAATCTCTTTCAACAAGGCCACAAAGTGAAAATGATTCCTTTCTCATTAAGCAGCTATGACACAGTAAGACTCCTAGTAGAGGACACTGCGCAAGTGTACATACTCAGATCAGGGAAAGCTTTTTAACCAACATTAAAACAGGCAGTCAGGAATCTCTAGCAAATGCACTTTTGGACAAATTGTATTTATGTCAGTGCACACATCCCTGTGCTGACTCTATGTGGTATTTACTTCCAATCATGTGTAAAGGTATGGCTACCACTGCTCAGATGACAAGTTTTGTTAAGCTTCTTATTGGGGATAAGTTAATATATCCTTTGATGTAAATCTGCAATTTTCTGCAATGTTGTAGAGCACAATTTTTATTTATTAGCTGAATGTAACATTGGAAACAAATAAAACATAACATATTAAATGTGCCATAACCTTTTGAACCTCAGATACTTTGTTTGATTTTTTTCCAGTATGTTGCTTTCAGCAAATAAACAGTCATTAAAATGTGCAGAAAGTGTTCCATCTAGAGAATGTGTGCTTATTTTCACTTACAAAATCAATAAAAACTTGGAATTTGGGCACCAGCAACCACACATTTGCATGTGTCTGTATACCTATTAAAATTATTAAAAAATATTAGGTTTATGCATAGGGGAACCTGGTAGGTTGTCATAGCACTATTCTCTGGTACACCTGGGGGAGGTACATAATGATACTCAAATATTAAGCTTTGAGGAAAGAGACTGTATGACTCATTACCTTGTAGCTCATTTCTCTGTACCTGCAAGAGATTTTGGATTCCAGGTGTTATGAACACCTTAAAACCCCAACATTATTACATTCTAATGCTTATTACTCAGTAACTACATGCAGACTAGCTGGGTTATTCTTATGCTATAGAACTATGTATATGTATACCCTATACATAATTGCATCAAGCATCTTATCCATGCCATGGAGGGAAAAGGGGGTGGTTTCCAGGCATATTTCACCTGATATTAATACAATGTTGTCTTAAGAATGCTGACATAAATAGTTATGTATAGTGGTTTAAATATGTTTAGTGCTGTAAATATGTTCAATGTTTATTCTTATTATGTCAGTACAATGTCATTTATTTCATAAAACATCTTATGTCAGGTTGCGAGAACCGACATAAGCACTTAATAAATGTTCAAGTAGTGCTTCATAAACACATTATTCAGTGCTTATGAATGCGTTATGAAGCCCTTATGTAGGTAGCCTTCAAATAAAGTGTTACCGAACTATGTATAGAAGGCCATTTAAGGAGTTGGGAGGGGCATGAATGCACTTTGAAATCGACCAAATTGTTGTTCAGATGGGACTGAATTTACATTAGAAGGTGAGGTAATGTAATTTTAACACAGGATGTCTGATGGGATTCATATGAGATTATAGATGTTTGTATAAATTACAGAAATGGGAGTGGCTTCTTGATTTAGACATTTGAATTGGTGTTGTCACACCAAAAAAGTCTCAGACACAATATGTTCAGCTGCTCATGAGTAGAAAACGTTTCCAAACATTTATGCTGATCATAACTGTGTATACCCTAACCATCTATAACTTTCTTACGTGAACGCGCATGTCATTAGCTTACGAATTTACAGCAATAGTCAACATTGGCATGTAAAACCATGTTACATATTACATGTCATCTTAAATTGGGTCGCAAAACAAGAAAATACAGGTAAATGCTTCCTTGAGGGCCTCCATACTTGAGGAAAAACATGAAAACTCTCCTTCCTGACAGGAAATGTTGGAATATTTAGAGAGGAATAATATTGCCTAGGTTTATTTCTATATTTCATTCTACATAAGGTAAAAGCCTGCAGCATCTTTTCTGATTTGTATGGTCAGTGCACTCCCACATCGTAAAAGATTCACTATACACTCATAAAAGTATGGCTCTTCACGGGTTCTTTAACAAAGTTGTTTAGTGGGTCTGTATAGAACTACGAACACACAAAGAAATATTGCCATTTTTTTCTAGGCTGTTCCATATGTGTAAATATGCCCCTGCTTGTGTGCTTTGTGTTTGCTTGGTGTTTGGTTCTCTCAGGCCCTGTGTTGGTTATCTCTTGTTTGTTTTCTAGTTTCTTCATTTCCCTGTGTCTTCGTTTTTCTGGATGTTGTTCAGTGTTGTTCTATCTTTATTTTTTCACCTTTGCGGACACTTTTGTTTCAAGGATTTTTAATAAAACCAAGGACTTGCATTTGCACCCTGCCTCTTTATCTCTCCCAAGGTTACACTGCCTATATAAAACTAATCCCATCCAAATAGTACTTAAAATACAAGAAAAGATTCATTTTAATGTATTGTTTTTGCTCTTTCCTCATGTATACATATGTTGTAAATGTTTGAACACCAGGGGTCAAATGACATGTTTTGCTGTTTTTCCTATGTGAAAATACATACACATCCTCTACAGAGAACAAACTGAAACATAGCTTTTTTCTGCATAATTCAATACATGATTACTATTTATTTGTTGCATTTATCATATAAGAAAAATTAAAATGTAAAATTGCCCCCCCCCCAGGTCTCAAATTTAGCAAATAAACAGTAAATGTGCATTAAAATGGGCACAGGTGTGTTCTCTGTTGAGTTTTCACATAGAAATTCAACAAAACATGTAATTTGACCAGGATGCCTAAACTTTTGCCTCACTGTAAAGGTCATTTTAAGGTCATTTAACGGTAGCTCATTGTAAGGTCAGTTTTTTATGAATGACATGACATGATTTAAAAAAATGTATTAACTAATTAATTAGATCTCTGTTGCTAATCAAACATTTTATGTGTGATCTTGCTCTTTAATAAAAAAAACTTTGGTAACATTATCAAGCGCATCAGTCAACCTGCTCAGGGGTTAGTTGTCACAAATGCGCAAAAATCTCTCATTAAAGCAATAATACAAATATATAATGTTCCACTCATGTAATGCAGGGCATTAATGCTTACTGTATGCTAATACTGTAGGCTATTTTTATATCTACATTTGGCTGATACAGTTATTTGGTTTATATATCTCTTATAGGATGGCACAGGACCCTAGAGAGCGGTTCAGCTGCTGTGTAAAATAGGCTGTGCATGGAAATACTTTGCTTTGTGCATTTCTCTTGTAAAACATTCAAACTTTGTTGGCCTGATGATCCCTTTGAAATGCTTATAAAATATTTACAAATGTTATTCTGAGATGTAAATCATTGTTATTGGCTCATAAATGGCATTCTCACAGTGAAGTGCATAAACTCCAAACCGTATTATGATGTTGTATTTGCATAGTTTTTTTTTTCTATCTCTCTTTTATTTCCAAAACAATCATGGTAAAAAATTCTGCATTCATGAGGAATGTAGGCAGAGATTATATGTATTGTGTTGCCAAAACATCACTGAATGCTGTTGCTAGTCATATCTCATAATTATGTGGTCACTGCATGTGACTCCTTTTAGTCACCTTACAAAACTAAAGGTGTGGTGGTTTATAAAAGGCTCTTGTTGTTTGAAGAAACAAAGCTTTTGTACAGGCTACAAAAAGAGCTCTTAGAAAGGTTCTCAGTAGGGTTCTGTTATGTTGAAGAATAATGGGTATGTAAAACCAGCTATATTCATAGTATTTGGTTACGTCATTAAGACCACGTCACGTTGGTAGGCGAGCTGTACCTCTGACAGTGGTAGAGCAGTCAGGGTTACAGCTGGTAGACCTTGTTTCATCACTGTTACTGCAGTCATAACCCCACAGGTGGATAAAAACCAAGCAAAATTGTCCAGAATGACTGCTAAAAAAATTAAGACATGTATATACTTTAACACAGTCACCAGAAAACAATATGAGAAGATTAGCTAAATTGGTGGACTAGATCCATACAACCTGCACATCTCCAACATCAGCTTACCTCAATAAATGCATCATACAATTGTTCCCTAATCAACAAATACCTCAAACCTTTGCTTGGAGATGTTCACTGAGAAGCTAATAAACAGTACAGTGAAGCTATAATCAGCCATTGTAGTTGCTGAGCATGTCTCACTGGTTAATCTTACACCGCATTCCAAGCCACACTCCTGAACGTCATTTACTTCACTAATGAGTGCACTTCTATTGACTATGCACTATTTTTTGCATACTTTCCAGTGCACTAGAATGTGGGAGGTGAGTAGATTTTAGCTTTTGTTTGTCATCAATACAAACACAAATCAAAGAAAATCAAATCAATACACTCAAATAAGCTCCCCAGAGAAGAAATTAGTTATCTTGCATTTTTAAGGTGGTAGTAACTTCAGGTGGCATGGTACATGCAAAATCAGGCTTTAAATACCTCTGGAGTGTGTGACAGGATTCATAGATTGAGAAGAGGTGGTACAATGCAGTGAAAAATTGTATCTATTTGATTTTACAATTAAAGAAATGGTATCCACTACTTGAACATTGGTGATGTCATTCTTGTCCTTTAAAAGCACTTTATTATGTGGATGTTATGTACTGAGAAAGGTGCTTCTAGTAGGAATGTGTTGGCCATGTAATGTGTAAGGGGCTTTCAGCACAATGTTTTTGACTCTTTAATATGTTTTGCTTGGCACCAAGTTAAAGAACCCTATTATCGTTCTACCTGCAGCCGTTTCTTTTTGCAGTGAGAAAAGCAGAATTGGTCCTAGAACAGTCATGCTAATTTGAAATGCTTCAGTATGTGGCTCCCAGACTGTGACTCTGGTAGTTTGCGACACACAGGCAGGTCTCAATGCCTGGGAGAGGCTTAGAGGAAGGGCCAGACAGCATTTGAGGCTGAATGGAAAGTGAATTGAAAAATGATGGGCAAAAGCTCAGAGGCATGCTATTCAGTGGGACCTCACGTCTCCCCTAAACAATGCTGTGGTTCAGAGAACAATACTCCGCCAAGTAAAGTAGTGTAACCCTAATGTACACCCATGACTGAAATATAAATGAATCGTATTGCAAACCAATTTCATGTGGATTTGTTCTCCGTTCAGTTTACATTTTGGCCCACCAGACAAAAATGTCTTTGCTCAGTATGCCAATTCTCAGGCTGTAACACACTATGCATTTTTATTTTCCCTGGAGAAACACTCACTCTGCACTTTATAAGAAACTTCTTCAGTGTACTTCCTTCATACGAAACACTTGGTTTATGAGGTCCACTGTATACACTGTTATAAATAAAGGTACAGTGCAGGTACATTTTTTGTTCATCAAGGTACAAACAATGTAAATGTTCCTTCAACAGCAACAACAACAGTGGTTTGAAGGCACAATTGGGTAACTTAAATAAGTTTTCCCAGGTGAAAAGTACATATTTGTCCCTTTTCAGAACCAAATGTTTTAAACAGAACAATGAAATAAAAAGCCTGGAGACGAGACGGGGTGTGTGGAGTCAATGCAACTTAGAGAATATAACTTCAATGGATTATGGTACAATTATGTTCTCTGACTAAAGGTACTGAGATGTACCGTTAAGGTTTCCACCCCAGTGATAAGAGGGGTCCCGCCCCTGTGACAGTTTCATGCTATTATTTCTGAGAGTGTAGGTGTGCAATTACAGACTGTGGCTCATTTAAGAGATGGTGACTTGAGCCAATAACTCAGACTAAAGTCACATGTTCACTCACGTATAGACTAGACTCATCCTGAAATGACTCGTGAGATGATTTGGACATTCAAAGAATGCACTAACAAAATGGATTGAATTAGTACTGCCAGTATTAATGCAGCAAATGAATGAAACATCTTTTCCAGCCTTGCATATATGACTTTGCTTGTCAGCTATGGTTGTGCAAAGTCACTACTGCAAAACTGTTCTATTAGTCAATGTGATGAGAATAAACAACTTAAAACAGTTGGGTAGCATGTAGCTTGGAAAGCCAATGTACTAGTTATCGAAATAGCTAATATAGTTACTATAAAGTTACAAATCATAGTCCTTTAAAACTTGCTAAAACTTCTGCTAGATTAGCTGTTATTCTACTTAGCATATATGCTATATAAACTAACTAGACTAACCAATCTTTTCAAGTTGAGCCGCCTTGTTTAAACATTGCATTTAGTCTGGTTTGTCCTTCAGACTGAAGGGATTCTATAGTTAAAGTCTCATTATTTGAAGCTGTGTTGAATGTGACAGTTATGAAACAACTCCTCTCCTTGGATCACAATCTTACTGTGGTGGAGAGGTTTGCGTGCCTACACGATCTTAGGAGCTATGTTGTCAGGGGCAAAAACTCCTTGTAGGGTCTCCCAAGGCAAACAGTTTTTTTTTGTTTTGGGCCAGACAAAGGGTGATCCAAAAACCCCATATGATGAAAAAGACCAGGACCCAGTTTCCCTTGCCCGGATTAGAGTTACCGGGGCCTCACCCTGGAGCCTGGGGGAGGGGCTCCTTGGTGAGCACCTGGTGGCCGGGCCTTTACCCATGAGTCCCGGCTGGGCTCAGCCTGAAAGAGCTACATGGGACCACTCTCCCATGGACCCACCGAATGGCCGAATCCAGGGTGAGAGGCGTCGGGCAGGAGTAGGCTTACTCATAGCTCCCCAGCTCAGCACCTGTACATTGAGGTTTTCTCCAGTGGACAAGAGGGTTATTTCCCTGCACCTTCAGGTCAGGGAATGGGCTCTGACTCTTGTCTGTGCTTATGCAACGAAAGGCAGTTCAGAGTACCCGGCCTTCTTGGATACCCTGGATGGGGTACTGGAAAGTGCCCCCTGTGGGGACTCCATTGTCTTGCTGGGTGACTTCAACACTCAGGAAGGCCGCGATTGGGAGGAATGGCCTCCCCGATCTGAACCCCAGTGGTGTTTTGTTGAGTTCTGTGCTTGCCACAGTCTGTCCATAACAAACATCACGTTTGAACACAAAGGTGTGAATAAGTGCACATGGCATCAGGAGACCTTAGGCCGCAGTTCGTTGATTGACTTCATAGTTGTGTTATTGGATTTGCGACCATGTGTTTTGGACACCCTAGTGAAGAGAGGAGCGGAGCTGTCAACCAATCACTGCCTAATGGTGAGTTGGATTAGACGGTGGGGGAAAATGCTGGACAGACCTGGCAGACCCAAACGAGTTGTGAGGGTTTGTTGGGAACGTCTGGCAGAGGAACCTACCAGAAAGATCTTCAAGTCCCACATCTGACAAAGCTTCGACCACATACCAAGGGAGATTTGTGACATTGAGTCTAAGTGGGCCCTGTTCTGTGCCTCCATTGTCGATGCAACGGATCGGAGCTGTGGATGCAAGGTTGTAGGTGCCTGTCGTGGTGGCAATCCCCAAACCTGTTGGTGGACACCTCGGTTAAAGGAAGCCGTCAAGCTGAAGAAAGAGTCCTATCGGGTCTGGTTGGCTTGTGGGACTCTGGAGGCAAAAGATGGGTACCGAAGGGCCAAGTGGGTCGCGGTGGTTGCTGAGGCAAAAACTCGGGTGTGGGAGGAGTTTGGTGAGGCCATGGAGAAAGACTATCGACAGGCACCGAGAAGGTTCTGGCAAACCATCAGGTGGCTCAGGAGAGGAAAGCTGTTCCCGACCAACATTGTATATAGTGGGGCTCGGGGGCTGCTGACTTTGACCGGGGACGTCATTGGACGGTGGAAGGAATACTTCAAGGATCTTCTCAACCCCACCAGCTATCCTTCCCCAGAGGAGGCAGAGCTTGGAGATCTGAGCGAGGGTCTGTCCAACACTCAGGCTGAGGTAGCCAAGGTGGTTGGGAAAACTTCTTGTTGGCAGAGCACCGGGGGTGGATGAGATCTGCACGGAATTCCTGAGGGCTCTGGATGTTGTAGGACTGTCTTGGCTGACACGCCTCTGCAACATCGCGTGGACATCTGGGGATGTCATGGCAAACCGAAGTGGTGGTCCCGCTTTTTACAAAAGGAGACTGGAATGTGTGTTCCAACTACCAGGGGATCACACTTCTCAGCCTACCCAGTAAGGTCTATGGAGGGGAACTGGAGAAGAGATTCCGACCGATAGTTGAATCTCAGCTACAAGAGGAACAATGCAGGTTTCGTCCAGGTTGTGGAACACTGGACCAGCTTTTTATCCTCACCAGGGTCCTGGAGGGTGCGTGGGAGTTTACATGTGTTTTGTCTACATGTGTTTTGTGGATTTGGAGAAGGTATTCGACCGTGTCCCTTGGGGGATCCTGTGGGGAGTGCACCGGGAATACGGGGTAAGGGGCTTGTTGTTTCGGGTCATTCAGTCCCTGTACAAATGGAGCAGAAGCTTGGTTCATATAGCCGGCAATAAGTCCGATTGGTTTCCAGTCAGGGTTGGACTCCGCCAGGGCTGTTCATTGTCACCAATTCTGTTCATAACTTTTATGGACAGAATTTCTCAGAACAGCCAAGAGACGGAGGGTGTCCAGTATGGTGGCCTTAGGATTTCACGTCTGCTTTTTGCGGATGATATGGTCCTATTGGCATCATCAAGCCGGGACCTCCAGCTCTCTCTGGACCAGTTTGCAGTCGAGTGTGAAGCGCCTGGGATGAAAATCAGCACCTCTAAATCTGAGAACATGGTCCTCAGTCGGAAAAGGGTGGAATGCTCTGTTCAGGTCGGGAGTGAATTCTTGCCCCAAGTGGAGGAGTTTAAATATCTCGGGATTTTGTTCATGAGTGAAGGATGCAGCAAGAGGTTGACAGGCAGATTGGTGCGGCATCTGCAGTAATGTGAACCCTATACCAGTCCGTCATGGTGAAGAAAGAACTGAGCCAGAAGGCGAATTCAATTTACCGGTCAATCTACGTTCCAACTCTCACCTATGGTCACAAGCTTTGGGTGGTGACCGAAAGAACGAGATCACGGATACAAGCGGCCGAAATGAGCTTTCTCCGCAGGGTCGCTGGGCTCTCCCTTAGAGATAGGGTGAGAACATTGACGATTCGGGAGAGGCTTGGAGTAGAGCCGCTGCTCCTCCATACTGAGAGAAGCCAGTTGAGGTGGTTCGGGCATCTGGTAAGGATGGCCTCTGGACGCCTCCCTAGGGAGATGTTCCAGACATGTCAGATGGGGAGGAAACCAAAGGGAAGACCCAGCACACGTTGGAGGGATTATATCTCTCGACTGTCTTGGGAACGCCTCAATATTCCTCCGGAAGAGCTGGAGGAGGTGACGGGGGAGAGGGAGGCCTGGGCCTCTTTGCTTAGGCTGCTGCCCCCGCGATGGATGGATAAATTATGAAATGCTGCCTGTGCAAAAGTTATGGAACCTTTTATATTTTAACTTTCCTTTATGTTAAATTTAGAAAAATATATAAAGAAATGATGTACTTTCGTGCATTTTTTTTCTGCATCATTTGAACATGGCAGTTCTCCTTTACACTATGTGAAAATTTTGTGATAATTGGACCAATGGAAATGCCCCAAAATCATCCATCCATTTTCTAAGCCGCTTCTCCGTCAGGGTCGCGGGGGGGAGCTGGAGCCTATCCCAGCAGTCTTCGGGCAGAAGGCAGGATACACCCTGGACAGGTCGCCAGTCCATCGCAGGGCAGACACACAGACACAGACAGTCACTCACACACTCCCACCTAGGGACAATTTAGCACACCCAATCGGCCTGACTGCATGTCTTTGGACTGTGGAAGGAAACCGGAGAACCCGGAGGAAACCCACACAGACACGGGGAGAACATGCAAACTCCACACAGAGAGGACCCCGGTCACCCGGCCGGAGAATGGAACCCAGGCCCTCCTTGCTGTGAGGCGACAGCGCTACCCACCACGCCACCGTGCTGCCCCAAAATCAATTAGAATAAAATCTCTTCATACTAACTTCCATTAATAGTTCAGGGTTATTTTGCCCTCTCCTGTAAAGTTACCATTTTGGAGATACTTGTTTTTCTTTAGACAGTGATGATATAGCCGTGTTCATTTATTTTGTTAACTTATTTTCATGACAAAATATGTAATTTGCCTGGAGGTGTTCTAACATTTTCATACATCTGTAGCTGTTTTTTATATGGATGAAAAAAACTTTATTTAGGAAGAAATAAGACAAATGCGATTAGCTACACAAAGCAATGTGATTATTCACCATTAATTAGTTTAATCATTTGACAGGTCGACTGCATACACAATATTTGTACCTGGTACATCATTAAGGATTCTGTATTATGCATCGTGCTTTTCTTCTTTGGTGTGTATATTAGTGAAATTAAGTCTTTCCATCGTTGTACCTGCCCACTGAATGTCCTTGTCCGTTCTCTGAGTTCTGCACCTTGTACACTTATTCCCAAGTCCGGCTGCCTTGTCACCATGTCACTACACAAATAACACCAAAGAGGACATGCTACATAATATACCTTGTGTTTTCTGTGTCACGCAGTTAATAGATGGTGAATAAAAGTGAAAAGCGAGGGGGGGTGGTTAGCTCCACTCTCTCCCTTGCACCTCCAGAGAGAGAAAGGGAGGGGGAATATGTTTAAATTGGCTGTGGGGAGAGAGGTGGAAAACAATTATGTGAGCAAGTTGGCCACGGAGATGAGGCTATCTCCGCTGCTGTAATGAAGAGGGGAGGTGACACATGGGCTTTGTCCCACTCTAGTATTGTTTGAATGTGGGGAAATGACTCCCCTATATTGTCAGGGTCTAAAATGAATTGCCAATTATATCAGATGGCATCTCGTTGGTGCTTAGGTAACATTTAAAGTGATGGATAGGGACAGGGAGGATATTTAGTAGATGCTTTTTTTTATTCAGAAATGCAGAAAATTCCCTTGCAGAGTGGATCGAGTAGGTGGGTGAGTGGCCTGAGAATTTCTCAGAGGTAAAGTGTGCCCTTGATTTGAATTGCATTGGAGTAAAGTTCTGGGAGAGAATGGACTTTTAGGATTGAAGCCGTCTACTAATGATAGGCTTGACAGTTTTTGTTATAAAAGAACACTCTTGAAAAACACTGACTGGCCACTTTACTGGAAAACCTGCAGCCTGTCCCCTATCCTCTAGCCCATAGTCAGTGGTCAGTTTAAGAACATAGAGACCCTATCAGACAGGGTATTCTATGGGTGGTGGAGCACTCTCAATCCAGCAGGGACAATGCAGTGCCTGATACACATGTACCAGTGCCACATTTACTTCCACGCCACTACCATGTCAGTCTCACTGCTGTGCTGAGACTGATCCACCATCCAAATAATATCTAATCAGCAGTAGCCCTGTGGTCAGAAACTGACCATTGATGAATGAGAGAGAGGATGACTCACAACTTGTGCAGCAATAGACCAAATGCATTCTGAAATTCGCCTATAAGGTATAAAGTGCCCCATGAGTGGAAGTAAAAGGTAAAGGTTTCTAATAAAGAAAATGATCAGTGTATTTTCTTCTTGAAAATGAGGCCATAATCTAACCGATTGACCTTTCCATCATCTGCCTAAAAGCACAGCACCTGTTGTTTGGTTGGAAAAGCTTTACAAAATGCTGAAAAAAATCCTATTTTACATAATGAGCCATTTATTATTAAAAAAAACACATCTAGAATTTAGTAGTCAATGTAACAAAATGTTGTTGCAAGCAAGTTTTGACCCCTTCTATTGTTCCATTGATCACAAAATGTTAAATGAAAAGTGTAGCAGGCAATTTAAAGTAAAACTAATAATAAATAATACTTTTTTTTTCTTTTCAAAGTTTTAAATTTCATAATGTTGGGATATATATATGAATATTGTTATTATTATTATAATTATTTGTTTGTTTGTTTTTTGTTGGTATGGTTCTTTCCAAA
Organism: Pygocentrus nattereri; assembly: GCF_015220715.1. NCBI lineage: Eukaryota > Metazoa > Chordata > Actinopteri > Characiformes > Serrasalmidae > Pygocentrus > Pygocentrus nattereri. The sequence continues at coordinate 11,544,918 of NC_051226.1, forward strand.
CTACCTAGTTTTGATGAGTTAAAACAACCCAGTCCAGCTCAGTAGCATAGCATTTTAACCTGGACACTCAACAACATTTGCACCAGTTTCTCATTAGACTGGATGGGTTTTTTGCCCACATTCTGCACAGCTTGTAACAGTGGTTATGCAGGTATACATGCTCTGGCTGGAGCATGTATAGGTCAATCCACTCTTTAGTGCAGAAAGACTGACATTGAGGCAGTTTGGTAAGGATGAATATGAGAGAGAGAGAAAAAGAGAGAGGTGATGATGAAGGATTGAAAGGAACTGGCTAATCCTCTCTTCTCTCCTCTTCTAGCCTGCAGCAGTGTGAATGGAGATCAGCTAATAAGAGCGGTCAGCCATGTTCCATTCTAGTCTCCTTAAGTACATCTCCAAATGCCAAGATTGTTTTTCACATGTTCCCTTTTTTTTTCCATCCATCAATTTTTCTTTTCTCACTCTAACGCTCATTCTCTTCTTGCTGAGTGAGTAGAGATGGCTGTCAGACACCTTATCCATCTCCTCCTCCCCTTCTGTCACTGCAGGGCTGGATGTCAGATCCTGTCTGTCAGAATACAGAGAAGTATATTGAGCTATTCATTGCCTCCCCTTTTAATCATCATTAACACATATGCTTAGGCCAATTTGGACGAAGCCCAAAACTCTCGTCACAATTGTCATATTTATTGGCAATGAAGTAGATTACAAAACAGGCCATATGGCAAAAATCAGATCAGTCTTTTCTCTGTTTTTTTTCTACTTCTATTGTCTTTATGGCTAGAAAATGCATTCCTCACATACCTGCATGTCCACTTTCATAGTGCATGAATTGAAAATATACATGCAGAAGTTTTAAGTAATTTAAAGCTTTGTCCTATATGATTTCTCATGTTTAGCTTAAATGAGCCACTGGGTCTAATCATCTACACATAATAGCCATTTTACTGTAAATAACTGCCTTATAGCTCCACCTTGCTGACGTATGGTTAGAGACTGTAACCCATCTGATGATGTACGATTTGTAGCCATCCTCAGGACCAGAGGTGGACTAACAAAAGCCTGCAATCTAGCACAGTTTGGTGATTTCCCTGCTCTAGCATATCAGCTGGCAACTACATTTTACAAGAATCTGGCCCTCCAAGACTGTAGCCCCCCACCCTGCTCTAGTGCTTAATCAGCGGTCAGCTTGCTCTTGCCACCATTGGCTGAACATTTTTGGCTGGAGGACCACTGTCAACCTAGCAGTGATGTTGATGTGTGTAAAAACCCTACCATAGTTCACCACCGCTGCAGTCTTTTGGTCAGAAACTGACCAGTTATGAATATAGCAGAAGGCAACTGACAAATTGTGCTTGGGAACAGATGGATTGCAATTCTACACCTTCAGTACGGGGTAAAAGTTAGAGATCACACTTTATTTATTTAATTTACAGTCAAAATGGCAATTAAATACAAGTTAGAGATATTTCTGAAGATATAAGTTAATGTACTTGTTGGGCATTATCTGGATGGTCACTCATGTTCATTTCTAGTGCTCATAAGCACTTCTCCAAAGGCCAAGATTAGTTTTCCCACATGTTCCACTTTGATAGAGAATGTGTTGTATATGGCTCTATATAGAAACCTCTTGAAAAAGGTGCTATATAACACCAAAAAGAGTTATTCTATTCTTAGAACCCTTTTTGGTGCTACATAGATTTTGGTGCTACATTTGGTGCTACCATTTACAGCATGTTCTTCATCAGTCTGAAGAACCATTTTACCATGCAAAAAAACCATTTGATCGTGCTAATGGTTCAATATACAACTCATGGTTCTAAATCGAATCACTCCCTTTTCTAAAAAACCCTTGAAAAAACCCTTTTTTAAGAATGTAGGCACATCTTTCATCAGTCTCCTAGATCAGCTTCTCATGTTTAGCTCACTTTGGTCTTTCCTAAATAAAACCCAGAAGGACTGTCTTTGTAAGTGTCTCATTTAAATGACTAATGATGATAAACTACTTACTGCAGGTGTTCTTTACATATTGAGGCAGCAGTGAATCACATGCGACATGACTGACACTACACACCCATTGGAATGATGCATCGTATGTTAAAGTCTCCTCCAACCTTTCCCTGTCATTCACCTTTTCCTGTACTGACCACAAAGCCATTAACTTTTAAAGCAGACATGGAGTATGTGTAGGCTGGTAGAGGGGTCAGTGTCCACGCTGTGCCATGTGGCATGCCAATCCATCCCCCGGCTTATTCAAACAGTGCTGATGGACATAAGGAGAGCACAGGCCTGGTCCCAAGGCCTTGCAGGGGCAGCCACTGTCATACACTGTGGCACGGGTGGTACAGGTGGCACCTGGGCTACTTTGTGCGTGTGTGTGAAGGTGTTTGTCAAAGGGACATGAGTGCTGACTGACAGGTCTCATCAGGGACAGCTTAATGACACCCCCGACCACCAATTAAGGCTCATCAAGGTCCCCAATTGAATGTCGCTAATAAATAATGTATGCCCTCAGTAATTCCACATAATCTTGATATTAGAGAGTCAAAGGTGTATGCATTATTAATGGGGCCAAATTGGACTTTAATAACTGCTCCAGAATCCTACACGGTGGAGGAATTCACTTATGTTAATATGGCTTTATTATTAATGGGCCGACCGTTTTCTAAAATGTTAACTGACTAAAGCGCTCCGGAGGCAATTCCCAAGATTGACGACCCCTCTGTACGGGAGAAGGGGAGCATGCTTATTTATTTATCCGTCTACCTGTAGCGCGTCGGCCCAGATCATTAGATCAATAATTTCCTCATCAAGTCATTAGACAGTATAGGAGTACCACAATTAGCCGTGTTGTGCATGCGGAGGACAGTGCATCATTAGCCGTATAATGACATGAGATAGACTGTTTAACTTTAAACAAACACAGATGGGCCGATAGCGGTGATCAAAGGATCTGCACGGAGGCTTGCTGTCATATAATTACAATGAGTAGGATGGATTCTCCTGGTTAAATCACCGCTCTGGGGCGGTGTGGTTGGCGGCCATATTTAACAGTGCTTGAATAAGCAGTCCAGCATAAATAGGTGAACATGGTGAAAGAATACGTCAGTAGTTTGAGCGATAGAACGTGTAAAGGAACGTTTTATCACAAAGACATCATGACTCAGAATGCAGGTACGAGCTGAAGGCGGGTGCCACAGATCACCACTTTATTTTATAGCCTTCATACAACAATTTAGGAAGAGGTTTGTTTCAGTGTTCAGCTGGTTTGAGGCACAACAAAGTCAGCATCTAAGAGCATAAGAGAAGGGAACTCGAGTCACACTTGAAGAAAAATGTCAACAAAAGTGGATAAGTTAGGATGAGGAACCTAATGAATATATTTATATGCAACCTTACATGTGAGACTTTGCTTGTCAGTTTTGCTATGGTTAGTTAATACTAAAATGCCATTGTCCCGCAGCTCACAGCAGGACAATGAGTGAAAAAAAGAGCCTTTTATCATAGAAAAGAATTGAGTTTGATGTTTTAAGGTCCTTCTGTGAACCTTAAATAAGTTTTTCACAGTGGAAAAATACATATTTGTACCTTTTCATAACCTTGTGTTTTAAAACAGAACAATAAAGCAAAAGCCTAGGAGACGAGACGGGGTGTGTAGAGTTAATACAATTTAGAAAATATAATTTCACTGGATTATGGTACAATAATGTTTCCTGACTAAAGGTACTGAGATGTACCTTTGAGGGTCTGACCCCAGTGACAAAGGTGTCCTGCCCCACTGACAGTTTCATTCCTTTATTTATGAGAGTGTGATATTTAAAAGAAAAACACAAAACAACACAAAACTGTTAGCTTGGCCATTGTTTGTATATATTGTATACTTGCTAGTACACTAGCTATTATAGCTGAAGTTTCTACTTACAGATTTAAAGAAACTTACTGAAGTTTCAGCTGGATTTCCTGTTGCACTTGCTAGCTGGAATACTTGCTGTACATATTACAGACTAATCAACTTTTAGGTTGTTTGCTTCTTTTCTTAAAACGCTGTATTTACTGTGTATTGCCTTCAGACTGAATGGTTTTCTGTAATGGAAGGATCTTCATTTGAAGCCATGTTGAAATTCACAAGTTTTGAAATAGGTGTTTGCTTTTGTACAATGCAATGCCTGCTGATAATGTGAGTAAACTAAAATTCTCTACTAAGACGACTCCAGACATGACTAGCACTTACACCCCAGTGACGCACATACCAGAGAGACTCAAGACTCAGCTTGGACTCTCACCTGAGTCAACTTGCAAACATCGCTAACATCTGAGTCTGACCCAGGGCGGGGCAAACCAGTCTTTTCTAATACAGCCATTTTCTCTTTCAATATTTGTTAAAGCATGGTTAACTGTGAGCAGGTGTTTATCATAAAGCGACATTTGTTGTTTCTTGGCAACCAGTGGAATGAGAAAGGTATAGAAAATACTCACAAATCAAGATTGTGTGGTAAAAAGTGATTCTTGCTTAATATTTCTTATCTAAATGGTTAAAATCACAGCTAAACATGACAGATTCCTCCTCAAAGACAACCTTGCACTTCTGCTTGTTATGAAAACAGGCCATGTAGTGGGCATTAGGCCTATAACCGCGCTAATGCCTCTGCACTTCCCAAAGCAGTTAACCCTTAACTTTCTATGCTAACCATATTTAATTTGTTAGCCCTTACTGTCACAGTTCACTGGACTGTGACGGACTCATTCTAATGCTTTCATTGCTCAGCTCTTAGCTGTGTGAGCGAGAGTCAAGCTAAGTGGCAGACAGTGTAGGCCAATGGATTCTGCTAAATCTTGAAAACAATGTGCTAAATGTTTAAAAAGTATGATTTAAATGTTTGTAGTACATTGCAGTGATATTTTTATATTGTTTAATACAGTAGTAGTAGCCTTCTGTAGCCTTCTGCTAACTAAGACAGATGCTTAGCAGTAGTAACTGCAGCCATGCATATACTACTGCTAAGCATCTGTCTTAGTTAGCAGAAGGTAGTAGAAGGTAGAAGGTAATAACTGCAGCCATGCAGACCAGGCCCCAGGCTGGTTAAAGCTTGGGCAAAAGAAGCTCTTCCTTGGGTGAGAGGCAACTAGCTATCTAGCTAAATAGCTAGCGTGGTAGTGCACAAGGTTGGGTCACTGTGGGTGATGAGTCCAGCTGTCAACCATTGGAACTTCATAATCGCTCCTGTGATGCTAGTGAAGACGACACTGAAAGCTCCGGGAGCGACAGGCGTTCACTGGTCGTCATGACTGTTTACCTCTGGACGAGCCGCCTAGTGAAGAATTGTTCTTTTGTGCATGCGGGTCGGTTTAGGAGCTGATCTGTTCACACTAATGACGCATACAGATCACATTTAAAAGATAATGTGAACAGCCAAACAAAAAAATTGGATTTGGTGAGAAAATCAGATTTGGGCCACTTTACCTGCTGTGTAAACTTAGCCTAACTACCTGGGGCTTGGACTACAAGGCCGCAGCTAGAGCTTGCTCATACTCAGGGACTTCATAGAGCTATAATGTTTGGAGCACCATAGCCATTAGAGAGAGTGTTCAAAGTGGTACTCGCTTGACCATTTTACTGTGGTCTTTGATGGTCTTGGCAAATCAGCCCTAGTTCATTATTGCAAACCCATCCATGATAGCATCATTAAGATCACATACTGGTGCTACACTTTGGAGCAGCTGCTTGGAGTGATACAATGGAACAGTTACATTTGGTTCCCAAAATAACTTACAGATGATTGTATTGAAAATATACCAGGATTTTTCATCTTATACCGTATGTCCCTAACTTACTTCTTGTAAGACGCTCTGGCTAAGAGCCTCTGCTAAATGCTGTAAATGTAAAGGTAAATGTAAGTGTAGACACCTGCTCATCCAATGTTTCTTCTGAAATCATGGGTCTTAATAGGAAGTTTGTACCCTTTTTGCTGCAGTACCAGCCTCTGCTGTTCTGGGATGACTGTACACTACATGCTGTATCATTGCTGTGAGTATTTGATTGCGTTGAGCCACAAAGAGGAATAGTAAATTCAAGTCCTGAAGTTGGATGGTTTGATTAGTTCTGGATCAGAAACAGCACTCCAAGGGTACTCATCCTGTTTGTTAGGCAAACAAAGGTGATCTGCTGTTGCTCCAAAGAGCCCCATTTCTGAGACTGTACTGGAGAAGTTTTGAGAACTCTTTGGAAAAGTGTTAGCTTAGATTCCATCCTTTCTGCAGCACAGTATTTCTAAACTTCCCTCCTTTTACTGCAGTCCATGCTCATCACTTCATAAACCACTTCTGTTGCACACTTCTTTTGGTTGAGAAGACGACTGAATTGTTAATGTTCTCTTATGCATTTGCATATGTCCATGGTACATCTGAAGCATTGCAGCATCGTTCTGCTCCAATTCTCTCTGTTAATCTATCTGGCAGAGGTGCTGAGATGCTGTTGTAGTTGGCACCCTTGCACGGATCAAAGCCTGAGATGCTACGATAGAACAGCTAAATGAAAGTATTTGGGGGGGGGGGGGGGGTCACATCTGGTGTATATGTGTGTTTTGAACCTGTTCTTATTCTGGATTTTGATGTCATGGATGCCAGGTTTGGAGCCAACTGCATGGCATACGTCTGATATTTGCTGCACATGCACAATTTAGAGACATAAATGGTGTGTTCTTACTTTCTTTTGTTATTTGTACCCTTTTACTCTTTTGTACAGTTAGAAGAAGTGCCTATCTCCAGCTCTGATTTGCACATTACCTGACTCACACTGACCCTGCAGCTTAGTTTAGAAGTAGTGACATCTGCTCTGCAGTACCAATTGTCAATATGTCTTTGGAAAAAAATCATTTCTAATGAAGATGTTAAACAAGATGACTTTGAGGTTCTTGAACGTTGTGGAAAACGTTGGATAGTGGAAAAAAGTTTACGATCTGCAGTAATAGCACAGCGTTCTGTCAGTATATCAGTTGTCTTGTTATGTGCTAGACTGCACTTTGTATTTGTTAATGTATATATGCTTCTTATTCTTCTTTTCATTAAAGCATATACATTGTCAACAGAGAGATACAAAGTGTACATGCAATAGAAAAACCTTTAGTCCCCTAAAGAACCATGGTCGAAATGGGATGTCTTATTTGGAGAACCATTTTCACAAATGAGAAATGTAGGTGTGAAAGACAGTTTTAAAGAACCTTTGTGTAATGCAATGATTCTGTAGCAAGAGTTCTTCCTAGAACCATTACATCATGTTGAGGACCTTTATATTTTTAAAAATTTCTTCACGCTTACAGATCTCAATTGCAAAAATTATCTACAGAACCATTCATTTAAAGGATTTTAGAGTAGTAAAGATGGTACTTATACTGTATGGTATCACACATTAGGCTGTCCACACAGCAGGTAAAATCTTTTTATTTATATGTGGCACAGAGGTGTTATCTTTGTGTCAATGGAACCTGACATTTTCAATTCCAATTTGAGACGCTTTCATATGTGGTACTGAAATCTGTTCCATAACCGATCTGTGGCAATGCGACTCTGCCTGAACCACCAGATCAGAATTCATGCGACTTATACGTCAATCCAACTATATATTTGTCATAATTTCACGCTGCTGAGAAATTAGAAGATACTTATCCAAACCCCTCTGTATTCGGAGAGATTTAGAACAAATGAGGCTGCAGCCTCAAAGAACAGTTAAAAGTATGAAAGCAAAGTTTAAAGAATCCTAGGACACGAGCCAAAGACGTGACTGCGCTCATTTTGGGTCAGCTGTCAGTCAGTGGAGCTTCATGATAGCTCCTGTGATGCTGGTGAAGATGGATCTCTCTGGATGAGTCACGTGAAACAACGTGAAGCATTGTTCTTTTGTGCATGTGGGTCGGTTTACAAGCTGATCTGTTCAGACTAATGTCGCGAGCAGGTCACATTTAAAACATATTGTAAAAAGCCAAAAAAAAAAAAACCAACAAAGTGGATTTGGTGAGAAAATCAAATTTGGGACACTTTTACCTGCTGTGTGAACAAAGCCTTAGACTTTTTCCACAATGTAGGTGTTAACTGCTCAAGCAAAATGGATGTTACTCAGGCATCAGTCATTCACGATCACCATCCTCATCATTATCATACTTTTTTCATACTAATTTCTTAGGCTCATTATTTTATGTTAGTTTTCGTTATTTTTTTTTAATTCAGTGAAACATTGCTGTGGTGATTTAAAAGCCAACATGCTCTGTTCAGTTTGCCATTCATATCCTGGGTAATGAGCACTGGTGGAGGGTCTCCAGGTGACAGCAGCCATGTGAAATCAGCATGAGAGTGGACCTGGCCAGCCTAACCGGGTTTGACTGCTGCAGTTGCTGGGGAAATGCTATTGTTTGTGGGGTTAATTAAAAAGGCAGATTAGAGCATTAGCAGTCCCCCCCCCCACTCCCCCCCCCCCTACCTCTCTCTCGCTCTCTCTCTCTCAAGTCTCTCTCTCGGTCTCTTTCTATTTCACTTCTTCCTTCCTTTTTTACTTTTCTTTCTTTTCTTATCTCTTTTTGTCTGTTGCTCTCCCTCTCCCACCCTCTTTTCTCTCTACATTTCTCTCTCTCTCTCTCTCTCTCTCTCTCTCTCTCTCTCTCTCACACTCTCTCACCCCCTCTTTTTTAAATATACAAGTTTATTTAATTACAAATCTTTCCCTTTCTCTTTGTCTCTTGTCCTTTCATCACTCTTTTTCTGTCTCTCGCTTTTTCTTTTTTCTCTTTTCTCTTTTTTCTCTTTTGCCCCTTGCCCCATTTTTCTGTCCTTTTCATCTTTCAGCCTCTCTCTTTTTGTCTTTCTCTCCTTCTGTCTTCCTCTTTCTCTCGCTTTCCTTTATCTTTCTCTCTCCTTCTCTTTGTCTCTTGGTCATTCTCACCCCATGTATGTATTTAATTACAATTCTCACTCTCTATTTCTTTCTCCTCATCTATCTTTCCTTACATTAAACACTTTTACTTTCTTTACCCCCACTCTCCCCCTCCACTCACTTTTCCTCTCTCTCCATTACCTGTTGGTCTTCTTGCTTTTTTCTTTCTGTGTGGTTGCTGTGGCAGATTGAAGGGGACAGGTGTTTTCCATTCCATCACGGGCCATGTTTCCACTTTCTGCGGGCTGCATTAGAGACGGAGTGGGAGATGGAGGGATGGAGGGTGTGAGAAATAGAGGGAGGGAGGGAGGTGTGTGACAGGCCTGGCAGTTCATCGGCTGCATGCGGCAGAGGGCTGTAACACACTTCCTGACGGGCCGTCGATATATTGACAGCACCTGTCACTCGGCCTGGTTTGGACCTCTGGCACACGAGGCTGATGGTGTGATTCGATTGGCTGTCTCTGTCTGTCCACACTGACTTAAAACCCACAGTACACTGGGCGGCTCTCTTTGATGGCCAGAGGAATGCCCATAGTGCCAAAAGATCCATCAGTCCATCTAGTCTCATCAGCACAGCCATTTTGAGTCTGTTGTTTTGTGTTCTAATTTGAATAGTTCTCATTTCAAACTCTGATTGGCTAAGTCACATTTACAGCTGTCAAAAATATTCAATATACACGTAAACATATATGACCAAATACATCGACTGAATTCTGTTTACAGAATCATCTTTGGCCATCATGTTGCTTGGAAACTATATCTGACTGTTAACGCCATTACTTGGAGGAGAATTGTTTATTATAGTGTGTCTAATAATATCCTTTAATCATGGTGAAATCCACTGGAGAAACCCAAAAGCCTCCTAGACCTACAGAGAAGGCCTAATGACTTTTCTCTCATTTTTAACTTGTTTATATTTCATAAAATCATCAGACCTGTTGTATTAAAACTGTAATACTACTCTTATTTCATTTTTAAATTTGAGTTGGACACAAAAGGGTTATCTTGAAACACTTAACAGAAAAATATAAATTTTTCTATGTTATCTAAATTAATACTGCCAAGTGAGCTCTCCCATTCTTTAAGACTTCAGGAGCTGAACTGAAGGCTTAATGCATCAAACTGACTAATAAAATAATCAGACTTGGAAATCAACAAAACACATTTTGATTTCCAACAAGTGGGACCAATTTCATGAGTAAAAATGTCAGCTCTGGACCTTCTGGAAGTCCTAGATATGTTACTGACTGTGAATAGAAGCATCACCAGGTTTCAGTCAGTTGTTGAAAATTGGAAACAGCAGTGACTTTAGGCCCTTTACTGAAGGTGCTGCTATGTACAAGGTAAAATGTATTTTAATATGTACATTACAAGCCTCATATTAAAGGTAGAATGGGCAAAGATTCTACAATGGACAAAAAATGTTTATATGAAGTGCTGTTAGCTTAGCACTAGCATACTATTAGACTCCCATAGGGGCACTAGCAAAAAGTAGCACTATCGTAGAGATGTTTTTTCTTGTTTTTCACCAAGTTTTGACACTCAGTCTGAAGGCCTAGCTCTCATAGTCATGGCTTGCGACTTGTAAAATCACTGTAACCCATAGCTTCATTGGCCTTTTTGCTTTACAGTTGTCATTTTCACACTGCAGTCTCTGTGCAGTCTCTGTGCTAAATCTGAGTAAATATCTGTGGATAATTCTGTGCTTTATCATGTGAACATTATGCGTACATAGTGTCAGTGGTTTATACTGCTTGAACTTCCAGACTGGAGCCTGTCTGTCTGTCTGTCTGTCTATTTATCTATCTATCTAATCAATCAAAATATCTCTAGTTTTATTTCACAGCATTATCTGGGTGTCTATGGTTCTGACACTGAGCAATAAAACTCTTTGTTTTTGTCCTTAATGAATTCGGTGAAGGGTGTTTTAATCTTTTAAGCAATTCGAAATGCATTTGTCATTTCATTCCTCCCTGGATCACAGTGATGTTCTTCAAGCAAGCATGCCTTCCTGACATATTAGTCTAGACTGCTCTACACCTGCTCATTCACTTCCACTGTCTGAGTACTTGTAGAACCCGTGGGTGTTAATTTACTGCTGAATATGAAGTGAATTCAACTATTCAAATGTTCAAGTACTTCAGATAGTTCACATTCTCTTGACCCTTTCTCATTTGAACATGCGCTACAACTCTGAACAAAAGAACCAAATGTACCCATGTCTGTTCTCTCAAAGTGATGGTTATAAACTTATGTGCTTACTGACCCTGTATGGCAGACTGTCACCCAAAAAGAACAAAAGCACATAACATAGCTAAAATCAGTAGTATAAAGTCATATTCAAGCCTTATTTCTATCTCTACTTTTGTCCATTTTTATAGATATCAGTATGGAGAAGTCACATGAGCAGATCTGTTTGAGATTACTTAACAGTTTGCATGCAGTTTGCACAGTGCTAATTAGTGGTTGAAGTCTAAGCTTGCATTACATATTAGTTACATTGGCCTTGTATCTCCAGTTCTGGCTTTTCACTCCAAACATGTCTTGGCTGTTTGACGTTATGGATTAAGTGGATACATTATGGATTAAGTGGTAAACAGATCAAATTAGAGTGCAGGTCATTTTAAATAGCAGTAAGTACAAATAGAACAAAGACAACCAAAACAATTACGGTCAAATCTTATTGCATATGGGTCTGGAATGCCAAAAGTAATGCAGTACATAATAGACTAATAGACTAGACTTTTTTTTACGTTAGAAGTCAAAATCAGGTAGAGCTGCTATGGGTAATATTAAAGCTATTGCAGGAAAGTGACTGAACACCATTACTAACGTAGCATTGGAAACCTCATAGATGGCGGTAGCAAAAATGACCACTGTGGTAGGATCAGTTGGATAAATAAAATTGACTTAATTGGCTATAATTGAGTTCTTTCAGCTCGATGAAAATGCATGAAAATGAAAATGCAAAATCATTATACTGATGAAGATATGATGACAATTGTAGATAATTCACTTATGCCCTTAGAAGACACGTCCTTGAAATTACCTTGAATATTGTTTTAATGCCGTTGCAGTCATTGAATTCATCCACTCAGGGAAGAGGTCTGAAGAACAAGAGAGAGGTCTCCAAACCTCCCAAACTGACATATTGTAACTTTAAACGCAGCTATATCGAGCATGTTTGGTGTGAGATTATGACTATATGACAAAAAATGAAAAAGATCACTAAATAGCTTTTATAGCATACAAGTTTGCTAATATTACCAGGAGCTCTAGGCATGTGACAAATACTTCTAATGTCAGTGAAAATGTTTTGTTTTCCAGAATCCTTTCTTGAGTATTTTTGCAATGATGTTATACAAATTTAGCACTGTTATCTACATTGAAGCAAGTTCTTTGTAGTTGTGAAGTAACACTAATTAGGTAAATCTGATTTTTGTTCACTTTTTTGACCAAGGTTCTGTGCATTTTTTCCTCCTTTCTTTTATTCAGAGAGGAAAGTTAAAGGTGGGAGGGTGTATTTTAAAGCCCCCCCATGTCACGCTCCAAGCACACTTATCCCAGTTCAGGGAGCATGAGCATGTAGAGTCGATCACCGGGCATGGACCCTAAATTTCCATTGGCATTTATCGAGGTTCTGCTTCCAATTAACCTTCAAGTGTCTCCTCACCCCTTCATGCTGATTAGGTTTTTTCTCCCTAACAAATAGGCTAATTTGTTATTAGCAGTGTGCAGAAGAGTGCAGGCTGTGGTTCATCAGCAGGGGGAGTGATATGAGGGGGGTTTGATGTACAACAGGGGTTGAAGCTGGCTAGGATTAGTCTCTGTCGGTTGGCAGAAGTTGCTTGATTTTACATTTGTCTGCTCTTGTAATAATCGGCATGACCAGTGACAGGAGATACGGCGCGACGCTTATGCATCTATCACACACAAAGCGCACACAAACACTCACCCAAGCGCATGTCTCTCTTTCGTTAAGAGCTTTGGCATTAGCTTCGTTTGGGAGCTGATTGTTTTTCCACCCACCCTCGTGCAGCTTTGGAAAATGTGCAAGCTTGAAATGCACACAAGACGTTTAGCAGCGTACGGGGATGTGCCTCCCCCAGGCAGAGAGACACAGCAGGGGGTCCCTCACAGAGCTGCCAGGATGCTGCAGAAATAGAGAGGAAGATGGGGGTGGGTGGGTGATGGAAAAACAGTGAGATGGTTAGTGGGGAAAGAGAGAAAGCGTAGTGGTGGTGGTGGTTCCTCAGAGTGAAAACATTGATAGAAGATCGGGTCTTATAATATCTGTTCATGGAACATCCATGCTCCGCCAAGAAATGCATTCTTCTGTAGGACTTTTTAGAGTGCATTACAAAATCAGTTACACTGTTAAAATATAACATTCTGCAAGGCTGTGAATCTAGGACATTCCAGAACAGTGTGAACAGAGAATATTCTAGGACATTCTCAAACACTCTGAATGGAGAACATTCTAGAACAATGTGAAAGGAGAAGAACATTGTAAAACAGCATGAATGGAGGAAAACATTCTAGAATAGTGTGAATGGGGAGAACATTCTAGATCACTATGAATGTAAGATAATGATCTTGACCAGTATAAATGGAAGAAAACAGTTCTAGAACAAAGTGACCATATGAGAACATTGTAGAACAGAGTGAACGAAGGAAAACATTCTAGAACAGTGCGATTGATCATAACATCCTCAAAGACTCTGAATGGAGTACATTCTAGAACAGTGTAAATGGGGAGTACATTCTAGGTCACTATCAATGTAAGAGTCCAGTATAAATGCGAGAGAACATTTCAACAACAGAGTGGATGAATGGGAACATTCTAGAACTGTGTGATTAAACACAACATTCTTAAACACTCCAAATGGAGGAGAACATTGAGAGCAATATGGATGGAGGAAATCATTCTAGAACAGTGTAATTGATCAGAAAATTCTAGAACACCCTCAATGGAAGAGAACATTCTATAACACTGGATGGAGGAGAAGAGTGAATGGAAGAGAACAATCAAAAACAGTGTGAATGGGGAGAACATTCTAGATCACTATGTATGTAAGATAATGACCTTGACCAGTATAAATGGAAGAGAACACTTATAGAACAAAGTCACCATATGAGAACATTGTAGAACAGAGTGAACGAAGGAAAACATTCTAGAACAGTGTGATTGAACACAACGTTCTCAAAGACTCTGAATGGAGCACATTCTATAGAATAATGTAAATGGGGAGAACATTCTAGGTCACTATTAATGTAAGAGAGTGATCTTGTCCAGTATAAATGTGAGAGAACACTTCAACAGAGTGGATGAATGAGAACATTCTAGAACTGTGTGATTAAACACAACATTCTTAAACACTCCGAATAGAGGAGAACATTGTAGAGCAGTATGGATGGAGGAAATCATTCTAGAACAGTGTAATTGATCAGAAATTTCTAGAACGCCCTCAATGGAAGAGAACATTCTAGAGCACTGGATGGAGGAGAAGAGTGAATGGAAGCGAACAATCAAGAACAGTGTTAATGGTGTATAAACATTGTGGAACAGTGTGAATAGTGAGGAATATGATGGAAAAGTGTAAATGGGGAGAACAGTCTAGAGCAGCATGAAGGGAATATTCTAGAACAGTGTACATGGAGGAGAACTTCCTGCAGTTTCCCACCAAACACACAGTTTTGGCTCACACTGTACTCTGGGCATATCACTGCTTTTTATGCAAAAAAAAACACAACTTTATTCAGTTTAATTGCTACTCATGTAACAAGATCTTGGGACCATTTCTGTTGGTCTATTCTTCATAAAATGTTCAAACAATATAATGGACACTGGGAGCTTACAAATAAAAACCTCATACTTGAGTTACAGACATGACATAACACAATACACTGATGCTAGATCAGCATTCAGGCTCTGAGTAGTCTGGTAAATATGGACCAATGAGGGCATAGTAGGAGAAAACAAGAGCGGTGAGACAGAGAGACGTGGTGGGGGGGTGTGGGGGAAAGAAGAGGAGAAGGGGGGTGCCCAGCCTGCCCCTGCGCCGCCCTGATAAGGCCTCACTCCTTTCCTGCCGCAGGCCTTTGGAGTCGAGCGCAGAGCTCAACCCACCCAGGAATCTTATCTGCTCTCCAGCCTGTGCCTCAGCCTGTGTCTCAGACAGGGCCCAGGCGCTGGTCACTCACTTCTGTCTCACACATACACAGATGGACGCGTTTGTTGACAGCAGTCTGCTCTCCACCTGCATACTAAATTGCCTGGCCAGGCAAAGTACACATGAGCTGTCAGCAACGATGCATCTTCTGGGCACATGCAGCGCTCTCATGTTAAAGCCTCATCCTCAATGCTGGTTCATTTCTATGAAACTACATACTTCCACCTGCGATTTGAATAGTCTAAAGTCTTGTGACAGATGTAGGTCTGTCTGTATCTCTCTCTGTGTCTCTCTCTCTCTCTCTCCTCCAGGTGACTTCGGCCTGCTTGGCCCGTCTACAGAAATGTGTATTGACATTTCGCTTTGCTTCTGAATTGTGCCTTAACAAGGCTGGAGACTCTGAGCCAAAAGGAGTGGTCTGCGTGCCTGCATGGCTGTGGGCAGATGTTTGTCTGCAGCTATGTAAACGTAAGATATTACACTCATTCCCTCTCAGCTTTTTTTCTTTTTAAAGAAGAGATGTTACATACCTATCCTGTTCTTTACTGTGGAACGATCTCATTGCAGTGGCTAAGAACACTGATCATAATGGTTGTTCATTTCTTATGGTACACTCTTAAAAATAAAGGTTTGTGAATGGTTCTGGGTTAAGATATACAATTAAAGGGAAAACATTTAATTGGCTTGACAAATAACAACCACCTAGGATAACATAGCAAAACCTTAACAACCATGTGGGATTTCATAGGTACAGCTTTATCAAGCCACCTTGTTCCACTTTCACCTTCTAGTTGATATTTAATCGTTACATGATGTGTTCCTTTGAGCTTTAAAAGGGATCTTTACAGGGACACATCTCAGTCACAGAAATAAAATGTAGAGAATTTTCCAGATGAAGTCAGACAAGGCACATTTGATGTCCAAATTTTGGTCCTCAAATTAGCGGTTAATGTCGATAATACAAGTCAATAGTCACCCAAATCTTTTTCTGTAAATATATCTTTAAAACTTCTCTCAACTTGTTCAAGCCATGTTTTGGGTCTTCATTACAGTTGCATAGAGTTATCAATGCACATTTAGGGCACAGTATGACTTGATGTGAACTACAAAAATGAACAAAATTTCACTGTATAGCTGAACTCTGAGATTAGCAGTTTTAAAGGGTTGAATACAATGGTTGGCCATCACATTCAGCTACATGATGAGTTTTGATTATTTTTATAGTTTGTAGGTCTAATTGATGACCTGCATGTGATTTGAGAGGGGTGAGAGAGGTTTTAGGGATGTATTTACAGAAAAAAAATTGCAGGATTATTGGAGATTTGCTATGCATCTTCTGTGCTAAAGAAGCAAAATTTGGACACCAGTCATATTTTGGCTGATCAACTAAATCAGAAATAAGTGGAAAATGTGAAATTCATCTTTCAACAAATTGTTCCTTTACACATTTATTTGCTAAACAGTTCTATGGAGAAAACTGGTTCTTTTAAGGGATCACTCTATAGAGCCTTTTCTAACCTTTATTATTAAGAGTGTACCAGGGCCAATTCTGAACATGTATATCCTAGGTGACAGCCTATTAAGAATCCCAAACCTACACAAACTACAATCCTTAGCTACATTCACATTACAAGCCTCATTGCTCAAATCTGATTTTTTGCTCAAATCCGATCTCTCTGATATGATGGTTCACACTCATTTAGGTAAGTGATTCAAATCTGTCATTAATGTGAACGAAGCAGCGTCCTGAAATGACCCGCATTTTGTGCCTCTTCAACCTGGTAATGTGAATGTAGCCATAGAAAAATGAAAAAGTTGATGAAAATGTTTTATTGATTCTGAATAAGATTCAAGAATACAATTGATTCAAGAATACAATCTTGAAAAAATAAATCTTAATCAATAAATAATAAATCTGAACAGGTACTATTTAGGTGGTGGATCATTCTCAGCACTGCAGTAACACTGACGTGGTGGTGTTGCGTTAGTGTGTGTTGCGCTGGTCTGAGTGGATCAGACACCGTAGTGCTGCTGGAGATTTTAAACACTGTGTCCACTCACTGTCCACTCTATTAGACACATCTTGTTGGGCCAGGTTGTAGGTGTAAAGTCATTAGATTATCTTTGGCTGCACAGTTTGTGTTGGTCATCTACTAGTCCTTCAGCAGTGGTCACAGGATGCTGCTCATAGAATGTTTTTGGCTGTGTCTGATCCACTCGTAGCAGCACAACACACACTAACTCACCACTATGGCATCAGTGTCACTGTAACGCTGATCCACAACCCAATTAATACCTGACCATTGACGAACAGCGTGAAGGGGGCTAACAAAGTATGCAGAGAAACAGATGGGCTACAGTCTGTAATAGGTGTAAAAATGCACCTATATAGTAAGTTGACCTGATAAAACAGACAATGAGCGTAGAAACAATGACTGATGATGTACTTAATGAACTGTCTGGTCAGTATATTTAAATTGTTGTTTTGAAGCAAAGTAATCAAAGATGTCTTTATAAGATGTTTCATGTCAGTATCAGTAAATAAAAAAAAAGAAAAAACAGATTACACATGGACTCAAGGGCCCTAAGCAACTGCTTATACCACTTATAACGAGAAACAGCCTTGTACAGTAGCAGCGCTGAATCATTTTATCCCAGGAGAGCAGCAGGCCTATAGCAGGCCTAGAGAATTACCTTTGTGATGACAGAGCGAGTGTCTACTGTGCAGTCATAAAGCAGTCTAGTTATGTAAACAAGACAATTGCAATGTCGCTTTCGGTGAGGAAGCTCTGCTGTTAAGCTACTGTCTCCCTCAATTAGTCATTTGACTTCCTTCCCCATGAGTGCAGCTAGCCAGATTTAAGATCATTTCATAGTCAGCCAACTGATTCAGTTATGAAATGAAAGACAATTTCCACCTACTAGCCACTTCATTACAAACACCCACCATTTAGTCCACCTTCGGTGTACAGAACTGTAGAGGCATTGAAGCATATCCCATGTTAGCCATCCACTACCACTTCTTAATTGGTCAGGTTTTGACAACTCTTGCAAATATATTCATCTGAATGGTTGGCCTCTTCTAACCTAGCAATGGTATTGACGTCAGTATCACTGCTATGCTGTCAATGATCCTCTATCCAAATTATATCTGGTCAACGGTGCTCCGGCGGTAACAAACTGACCTCTATATGTGTCTTGGTGTGAAAAAGTTTGCAGACCCCTCCTCTATGGAGCATTCTGACAGGGAGACCTTGATATTTCTCTCAGTAGAGCCAGTACAACCCTTCACTGTGCGTTGCTTCAATTTTGGTGTCTGCTGAAATACTGAAAAGACCCCTGAGCACCGAATGAATTACAGGCGCATTAGAGTGGAGCCACACTTTACCAGAACTGCCGCACTGCCTTGTGTGTGTGTGTGTGTGTGAGTGCGCATGTCAAAGTGTGTATATAGGGGCTGTTAGCAGCCTAAGGGTCTGTCCCAGAACTTCCTCTAATTAAACCAGCCCCAAACGGACGCTTATGAAGCAGAGCTGCTGAGTCTGTTTCGTTCTCCCTGGCGTTGTGACGATGTGCAGATCAACTCTTTAGCCCTGCGCCATCATTATGTTAAACTACAATCTGTTAGGATGAAATAGAAAGATCTACCGCAGTCAGAAGATTGGGAAGCAGCCCTGAGTGAAGATATCAGGGGGAAAACTCTCAGGACTAGACCTCAGAGATCTTATACACTTGACCTGCTTTCATATGCTAATAAAGCAGAATCATGTGTAGTTTTCCATATGGCCCAAAGAGACATCTGATAGATTAAGAGCAACAGCCACTACAGGCAAGTTGGAACACATGATTTGTGTGTGTGTGTGTGTGTGTGAGTGTGTGTGTGCTCATTTTTGTACATTTTTTGTTAATAAAATACCCTATGAAGTCAGAACTTTATGCCTTTTTGAAATGCTGTAAAACAATTCTTGTTACATTCTTCTGTTACATTTGCATGCACACACACACACACACACACACACACACACACACACATATATATATATATATATATATATATATATATATATATTAAGTTATAAGTTACCATTTTGGAGATATGAGGATTTGTTCTTCTATGGTTGGCCTCTTCTATCCTAGCAGTGTCATTGACATCAGTATCACTGCTATGCTGTGAATGAACCTCTATCCAAATGATATCTGGTCAACAGTGCTCCTATGGTCACAAACTGACCTCTATATGTGTCTTGGTGTGAAAAGTTTTGCAGACCCCTGCTCTATGGAACGATCTGACAGGGAGACCTTGATATTTCTCTCAATACACCCAGTACAACCCTTCACTGTGTGTTGCTTCCACTTTGATGTGTGCTGAAATACTGAAAAGACTCCTGAGCACCGAATATAAGTACATACTTGCTGGCACTGCCTTGGTACTTGTCGGACTGCATTGTGTCAAGTGTAAAGTTTGGAGGAGGGGGGATTATGGTGTGGGCTTGTTTTTCAGGAGTTGGGCTCGGCCAACTGGTTCCAGTGAAAGGAACTCTTAATGCTTCAGCAGACCAAGAGATTTTGGACAGTTTTCTTAAACACACTCCTAAACCTTGTGGAAAGCCTTCCCAGAAGAGTATAGGTAATAACACACACAAATACATATATTTCTTTGTGACCATTTATTTATTATTATTACATATACATATATTACATTTATGACCTATTTTATATATGACACTTACATCTATATGATACATATAGAGCAGATTATTATCACGTAAAGGTGCTTACCTACAAAATAGGTCTGGAACATATTATTACATGTAGATGCTTACATATACATAATACATATGGAACATGTGTATGACCCCATGTCCTGACATGGTATAAAAACATCATTATGTGTCTCTCTGAGCTCTTGTCCCCACCAGGCTCTGCTCCTCAGGGGTTTGTGGTTTGTGATCTGTACCAGGATTGATATGTCTATATGAGGTGTGTGTGTGTGTGTATATGTGTGTGATAGACATATGGAGGTCATGAGGAGGAGGAAGCACAACTGGAGAAGGACCTCAACAGCTGTGTCTTCATCACACGCATCTGCTCCAGGGGATGAAGTTCAACCTGATCTAAGAGGAGTGCATATGTTTGTGTGTGTGTGTTTGTGTGTGTGTGTGTGTGTGTGTGTGTGTGTGTGCGTGTGTGTGTGCGTATCTGTGTATGTGTATGAGAGACAGAGTTCTAATGAAGGATGCAAGATAACTTTCTTTACTCGGGTAATCACCCACAAATGTGTCACACAGCAAAGAATTTCTTAACATGTCGAATTTTCTTGATTCGTGCTAATTAAGATGTTTGAGAACCAATTACAGTACACATCATTTCCCTTTCGCTGCATAATTACAGAAAAACATGAGCTGGAGGTATAGAAATATACAGCATATCTTACCCTTCATTATCCCTATTAATCTCCAGATGTGTGTGTATGTTTGTATGAATATGAAGCTCTGAGAGGAACATTAAACATCATCTCAGATTGAAATCAATAGTTGCAGTCTAAGGTTACACTGTGCCTGCAAGGTTATTCCTAAACAATAATTAAATGGCTTTCTTGCTTTATGGTGTTGATAAATCAATACATGTTTTAAGGAAAACAAATGCTGAAATGACTCGGATGTCTGTGGTCTTGTTGGATTTGTCCACTGATTCAACTGCTGTTTGTTTCACTGTTGAACATAACCTATAAGAAGTGTAGATGGGAAAGTGTAGTATTGACTGAACGTTTAAAATCGGCACTTTTAGCAGAATTTCAATGAGCTGTGTGTAAGAAATTATTAATAAAAAATACTCCATGCTTTTGTTGTCATGGGTGACAACAGTAACTTTACAGGGAAATTCAGGTGATTTTTCAAAGAAATTCTCTGTGAATAAATAGTTAAGATGTAACCAAAGTTATTCAGAGTGGCTTGGTGAGGATTTCACTGTTCTAGAGAAACCCACTAAGTCAGAATTCTTCACAGTGGTGATAAGAATGTGTGAAGCACTGAAGCCTCTAAAAAGCTCAATCACTGAAAGTTATTTTATGAAATGGTTGTGAATATGTTGTCTGATGCACGAGACAGTGAGTGCATTTATATGCACTCAATCATCTGATCATAGCCGAATTTCTGCAGTTATCTGATTATTCAAATGGTCATGCAAACAGCATACTCTGATCTAGAAATCCAATAAAGAAATCTGATAAAGAGAGACATGGGGGAGAGGCTGGATTTTAGCTCAGTAATCAAATTTCTCAGTGCATGTAAACTCTTACTCTGATTTCTTTCGAATATTTCAGTCTGCGCATGTACGAAAACAGGTGGCGGTACCAGAAACAAGCAAGCAGCATTGCTGCAAGATGGCAGAGGAACAGTTTTGGAGCAATGATGAAACCAGCTATGTTCTTGACGAAATAAAGGATGGAAATACTTATGTCACACCCTCCTCTGTGAGTTTATTGGCCAGTTATAAAGCAGTAATTTGATTACTGCCAGACTCGCGTAGACCTGGAGTTTCCCCATTATCTGTTTACTCAAGTGCATGTAAATGTGTTGATCGAATTACTGACAAAATCAGATTCTCTGCAGATATGCAATTATTAAGTGCATGTAAACACACTCACAGTTTTGGCCCAAACATTGAAATACATTTTAAATACATTAAATAGATGATATATTTGTGGTTGTGAGGTACAGTCATGTATAAAAGTCAAATTAAATATTTTATTGATTTTATAAATAAAAATAAGTACAAGTGTATATCCTCTAGAGAGTACATGCTTGTGTACATTTTATTACACAGTTAATGTTCATTTCCTGAATTTAACATATTGGAGGAAAATATAAACAGAGGAAAACAGAAAAGAAGAAAGCAGGAAAACAGAACTAAATTAAAACAAAACCTGCAACAACATCAGTGACAACAAGCAACAGGGTAACATAGACAATGCAAAACAAAGGGAATAAGCACTTACAGGGGTATTAAGAAATACCTGGGAATAATGAGAGAGCAGGGCTATAGACTAGAGACAGGGGGAACAGATGACTAGGGGGCAGGAGTAAGGAGGTTACACAGCCCAGATCAACAAGGCACATGACAGACACAAACAAATGACACTTGAAAACAAGAAAACCAAAGCTAAAACAGAGAAAGAGAAGGACAGAACAAGAGAGAACATTACACTTAGCCTACATCTCAATGACTGATTTATGTGGAAATTTTACCAAATCAGTAGAACTTCGCCTTTAAAGGTGAATGATTAATGGTATTTCCCAAATAGTAATTAATATGCAGTAATGCAGTTCCAGTGCTGCACTTCAGTGTTTGTTTGTAGGGAATGTATATATGATTTCCATAAGCAGAGAGAGTGTGAGAGAGAGAGAGAGAGAGAGAGAGAGAGATGTTGGTTCTTGTGAAAAAGATAATATAAGGAAAGTCCTTTCTTCTTTTACAATTCAGATGTTTATCCTCTTCCTACAGAAAAGCCGATTATATCAGAAATAAAAGCTTACCTTTGCATTCATAGCTGCTGATTCTGTTTACTAGGCCTTATCTTATAATGTGGATAGCGCATACATGATTCTGATAATGGCTTAGTATAATTTATCGAGGTGTAAACATGGACTACCTGAGCCTTGCATAAACCCTTAAAGAAAAAAAGTTTTAAAAGGCCAGAAGTCAGCATTTACTTGTGGCAGAAGTGAGCCTTTGTGGTGCACGTGTGCTGCTTTGAACCGGCTGCGCTGATTTAAGACGACAGAGCGCTAACCAGTTTAAAAATATCTGGCAGATGCTGTTTGAGGAGCGGGGATGAAAGGGCTCTTTCTCCTGCCGTGTGTGGATGGTAAACCTGCGGCTGCGTCTTTAAACCCCATCCAGCTGAGTCCCAGGGCTAGGAGGCTGTGTGCGTGTGTGAGAGAGAGTGTGAGTGAGAGAGAGAGTGAAAGTGTGTGTGGTTGGCATTTGATGCCAGCTATCTCATCACTCCCTATTCTCATGCTAATGAAGTTAAAGATCAGACGTATGACGAGCGTCCGAGAGAGAGAGAGAGAAAGAGAGGGTGACTGGAACGCATTGCCTTTTACAATGGCACTCATACACACACATATGCAAAATTAAATGTTAGGTCAGAAGTTTTAGGCTCATTCAGGTGCTTTATTTCTGCACCTGCTGTTGTGGTTGTTTTTGCCAGGATTTGCACATTCAAATTCCTCACATACTACAGTGAAAAATAGCCTAACTTGGTCAGGTAATGCTTTCTTTTACACAATATAGCCAAAAGTATGTGGAGACTCTCCTTGTTATTGAGTTCAGCTGTTTTAGCCACACTCTTTGCTAACAGGTGTATAAAATTAAGCACATAGCCCTGAAATGTATAATCCATAGACAAACTGGCTGTAGAATGGGTGATGAAAATGAGCTCAGTGAGTTTGTAACTTTCTGCCCTGCTAGACCTACCCTAGTCAACTGTAAGTGATAGTATGTGAAATAGAAGCATTTAGGAGCAACACCAGCTCAGCCACAAAGTGGTAGAGCATGGCAAGTACATAAAAATCACCTATCCTCTGTTGCAATACTCACTACAGAGTTCCAAATTGCTGCTGGACGCAACATCAGCAGAAGAATTGTCGAGCTTTGAGACCTTCATGATATTGGTTCTGCATAGCATCAAAAATTATTCTGCTATTGTTACGATCTCAAGCTTGTAGAACCCTTTTCAAAAATATTCTATGTAGAACCAGGTACAACATCATCTCAGTCAATCAAAAGAACCCTTTATGCATTCAAATGTCTTCTGCGTGTTCATTGTTCTATAGAACTGTTGTCTACTTAAGAACCCTTCTAGGGCCATCCTTTTTAAGAGTGCAGAATTGAATTAACCAATTGAAGCTCTAACACTCCAATATATGAATTTGGCCTATATTTTATTTCCTTATTTTGAATGCATTTTAACGGCATAACTTACATATTAGTTTCATAGTAGTAAGATAATAATTTATAGTAATTAATAGATTAGATTAGATTAGATTAGATTCATGTTAATGTACAACATAGTAAAAGTTTTTTTACTTATTTACTTGTTTGTGGTTTCTCCTATTATGAAGGTCATTAATCGGGGTAGCAAACCTAAGTAATTTAACCAGGGTAGTCCAAACCTTTTGTCTCAGGGGACAACACCCAAGAAGGTAAGTAGGATACAGGATACAGGATTCATCAACAACATTCTATGCTGATGATCCACTGTAGATACATTATAAATGCATACTTTAACCTTTATAACTATATGTTCTGTTACTCTAAGGCCAATTTTTGCAGATGAATTGCAGATCTAACAGTGTATCAACACTGTAAATTACATCTAGTCTACACTTAAGTTTAGTCAGGGCTTGAAACACTGGCTCTAAATATAGTATTCACTCGAATCATGACCTTAACATCATACCAAAACCTACATCTATCCAAGATGCTAATCTTAACCATCTCTCTCTCTCATCTCTCTCTCTCTCTCTCTCTCTCTCTCTCTCTCTCTCTCTCTCTCTCTCCCTCACCCTCCGCCGTCTCTCTCTCTCTCCCTCACCCTCTCCCTCTCCCCTTTCTCAGGTGAGTTGACTGATGGTCGGAGACAGCGCTCTTCTCCAAAATGCTTTTAAGGAGCAAAGCTAAGCTTAATGGGTCGGGCCGGGTGCCAGAGACTGGGTCGCATCAGGGTCAGTGGATGTTAACCTCTTAAAGATCACCCAGGGGCGAGCAGCAAAAACACAGCATGTGAATGCGCCAGCTGGGAGACATCATTAGATAATGGCATCGGAGCTCCTCCGAAACCTCCGGAGAGCAGGGCAGGATTAGGACGTGCCAATACAGCGGACATGGCTCATGTCAAATGTCAGACACAATGTGCTGCTTGGCCACAGACACAAACATTTGCTCTTGTAATCTAGTATAGGTCTTTGTAATGGCTTTAAAATGGCCCAGGTCCAGGTGTCGTAGGCTTGGTCAGATTGGACATCTCATTGACCCTCCATTTCCCTTGCTTGTCCCACATTAATGTGGGGGAGAGGCGTTTTGCAGCATTTTGCCCTGGGACAAACCATCTGACCATTTGGCTCCAGAAAAATTCACTCACTATATAATGAATTTTATAATGCATTTATATAATATATTTACTAGACTGTGCTTGATATAGAAAAATAAACAGGTACCAAACTATATTTTGAGGGGTAGTAATTTAATTCCCATAGTAGATGACGATGATCAAATAACAGTCTAAAATTACCATTATAGCAGGCATAACACAGTCCTGTTGGTGTGAATCATGTATTGTACTAATATAGTCTAATAACATATTACTACTACTACATAGTCATCATATGTCTGTGTATTACTACTACATCTAGACATGATTATTGCATATTGCATTTTGGAATATAGTCTATTTCTCTATTTGCCTATTTCTTTGTTCTTGGTTATATAGAAATTCTACAAAATTATGTCATACAGAAAGTAATTGTGGGCGGCACGGTGGCGTGGTGGGTAGCGCTGTCGCCTCACAGCAAGGAGGGCCTGGGTTTGATTCCCCGGGCGGGCGACCAGGGTCCTCTCTGTGTGGAGTTTGCATGTTCTCGCCATGTCTGCGTGGGTTTCCCCCAGGTTCTCTGGTTTCCTCCCACAGTCCAAAGACATGCAGTCAGGCCAATTGGACATGTTACATTGGCCCTGGGTGTGAGTGACTGTCTGTGTCTCTCTGTCTGCCCTGCGATGGACTGGTGACCTGTCCAGGGTGTATCCTGCCTTCTGCCCGAAGACTGCTGGGATAGCACTACAGCATTTGGCCATCTCTCTTTTTGACTATATTGTTTTGGGCATATAGTTTTGGCCATAATGTTTTTGACTGTGTAATTTTTTTGGCTTATGGTTTTCATACTGTTTTTGGCCATATTGTTTTTGGCCTTATCATTTTTAGCCATACTGCTTTTGACCATATCCTTTTGGCCATACCATTTTTTGCCATATGGGTTTAAACCATACTGTTTTTATTTTTGACTGTAACAATTTTGGTCATATCATTTTCAGCTATCTTTCTTTTTAGGTCATATCATTTTTGATCATATTGTTTTTGACCATGTAGTCTTGGATATAGCTTTTTTGGCCATATCATTTTTTGCCATATGGTTTTCAGCCATACCATTTTGGGCTGTATCATTTTTGCCCACCTTGTTTTTTTGGCCATACCATTTTTAGCCATATCATTTTTTGGCGATATTACTTTTTTTTGCCCATATTATTTTTGCATCCAGAGCAGTATATTTCAAATATGCGGATTTGGAATTTTACAGCTTGATTCTATTTCAAAAGATGTCATGCAAGTATTAGACTTATTACTTATGCATTATTAAATCATTATGATATGTGTTTTGATCATAGCTGTCATACTTCATGTACACCAACCAAGAGATCCATTCAACATTTAGCAAGTGAAATACAGTGGCTAATTACAGTATAGAACAAAGCAAACTGGCAGCAGGGAGTTTGTTCTCAGACCACTAACAACAACTGGCCCTTTTTTTTCTTTTTCTCACCAGGAGGCATATCAGAGTCAACAGGAGGTATATTCTAAACATAGGTGCTTTATGTTAAATCATTATAGTTAATGAATAGTACTAACTATAGTAACAATACAATGGATTTTACAGATTATATGTCTATTGTTTTCTTGCTGCATTAATCTGTGATACATGTGTTTTTCTGAAGAGATAAAGCAGATATAATATGCCCTGAAGCTCGCAAGAGTATCAAAGTATATTGTTCATGTGTATGTAATGAGATATGCCACTAATGACAGCACAAACATTCATACTGTCATCCAGTAACCTTTTGTCTTACAGCTTCTGCATCAGGCTCCATCTGTATACGAGTATCCGCACGTAAGGTTCCCCGAAGGCTTTCACTATAGTTCAGGCTTCGGTGTTTTAAAAGCTGTAGCGTTCTCCCTTGGTGCTCCTTTAAAGCAGACAACAGGTTGTTTATACCTACTTGTAGCAGTTGACAGGGTAGCTATTTCCACAGGAATACCTCATAAAGCATGTCAGGGCTGTTCCCGCACTCACCTTTTAGTCCCTGTGGAGAAGTATCTGTACAGAAAAAGCACATGAAATATAAGCACATGATATGAAGTTTATGGTGCCTACAGCACATTTGAGACTGACTGATTGTCCAATCATTTCATGTAATTGCTTGCACCTGGTTTGGCAGAAGGAAAATTGGTCCTGAGCGACTTTTCCGTCTCCGTAGAACACAGTTTTTCACGAGAAGGGAGCCAATGGTGTCACTTGTCACAATTGCGAAATCATTACTGCTTTCTTGCTGGTATCTCAGATGTAATCTAGCAAGAAATCTGTGGCATCACCATTTGCTGGTGCTTCCAGTCTTGGCACTGCCAGCTTGGTCGAGACTCACACAGTTGTCGAATTGAGAAAAAAAAATTAAGGAGCATTGTGAGTTCAAACAATTAAAGGGCTTGGATATGAACTGCAGCTATACTTACTTTCATAGTGCAGGGGGAAGAAAAAACTTTGTCATGTGATTTTTCAGTTTTTGGCATAACTGAAAATGCCTGTTGCCCTTTACATTGTGTGTAAATTTCCTGGAGAATGTACCAAAAGAAATGGCTCAAAAAGACTTGGAAAAAAGTCTGGTTCCATTGACTTACATTAAAAATAAACAACTGTAAAGTTACCATTTTGGACATACAAGGTTTTCTTCTGACAACAGTGATACACTACTAATGTGTTGCTAATTTAGAACAAAGTGTACCAATTAATATACAATAAGGACGGTATACAGTGACATCAGGATTATATTGGTATCAGCAGACAAATGCTTAAAAATAGATTTTTCTACAATCCCATTCTGCATATCTGCATTTGTAAGAAATACATTTTTTTATTCATTTTCTCTATAATGCTAAACCAAGTAGACTTAGTTACAATTTCTACTTTTCCTAAGAAATGGAAGTGCATAAATGCTGAGTAAAACAAGTTTCTCAGTAACACTTTACTTGGATAGTCCACTTTAGATGCCTTTATAGATATTTAATTCACTTTCAAGTTATATTCAATGAATTGACCATAATTTTCTTTAACCTTAAACCTGGTTCTAATTCTAATCCTAACTTTAACCTCAACCCAAAAGCTAAACCCAACCCTTACCCTGGTCCTAGCCCTAACCCTGCTCCAAATCCTAACCTTAACCCACCACTGTTTAGAGTCAACTGAGTTTCAACAGACAGTTTGTTAATTATTTGAACACCTGTAGATAATCTGTAGGGGACTATAGAGAACTGTCTAAATAAAATGAAACCAGTTCCTCTATTTCCTTAAGGACAGTTCTAAACCTCAGAAATATAGGCATTTGTATCACTTTGTGTCACTTTGTCTTTGTGATATTTGCCAAGATTGAAGCTCAACACTGGCTCTGGTAAACAAACATCTACCCCTTGCCAAGCACGCACTCTCTCAGATAGTGTTTGAGGGAGAAAATGAAAACTGCTCCTCTGAAAGCAACTGTAGCAGCAACTTTAAAGCACAAACTGCATTCAGTGTAACGTTAGTCAGGAGTGCTGAAATGCTGACACAAAGGCTCTATTCTCACCTTATGACAAAGCTTATTTCTTTATTAATTGCACAAACCAGTTTTCCTCTGCTCATCATCAGCTGACAAACCACTGAAACTGAGATAAGGCTATTTTTGTTTCAAGCTGGAACTCTTAAGTAAGCTGTATATGCTCTACTCATAATCGTTGTTGCTATAGCAGGATCAACAAGTAACAAGAAGCAGAAAAAAATGCAGAAATGTGAAAAAGGGCCTAATGGCAGATGTGTGTATAAAATCAATAGTTCCCATATCGGTGCATCCCTGATTTACATATGGTGATATGCAAAAGTCGGGGGCTGCTTACAGCCTATAAACTGCATGTATTCCCTCAGGGCAGGTCCCCAAGCTCTAATCCACTGCTATGCTGACCCACACTCCACTATGTGTTGTTTTTTTTATTATTTATTTCTTGTTCCTCCTATAGACTCCCATTTATTTTCAGCAACATCTAGCAATCACTTGGCAACCCCCTAAAATCCACACAGTAAACACTGCACACACCATGGCAACCTCCTAGCAAAACCTTAGGAATCTACCCTTAGCAACCTTCAAGCAATATGTTAGCTACCACCTAGTAACAAGCTTAAACTGCATAATTGCTCTGCATTTTCATCAGAAAATGCACTATTCTAGTTTAAGCTGGCTCTCTGTAGAGCATGTGTTAACCTATACTCATTTAGCTTACAGCTGTTTAGCTTCGCCCATGCACACTGAAGTTATAAAGAGTCTTTCAGCTCAAATTGTTCTTTGAAAGAGTCACAATACAGGACACCAGATTATTACTGCATCAGGGTATATCACATTATTCCAAAGGGGATAGAAAGGGGGGAGACACATATTCTCATATTTTCCTTTTTGGATGTCATCTCCTTGTATGCCACCTCATTTCACAACCTTTTCTGGCATCTCTCTGGATAATCTCTGTGGCTAGAGGGCAGTAACAGGTGGCCTCAGCCCCCTCCATAACACTTCTCCCTGGGAGCAATGAGCAGCTCTGCAGGGCCAGACACCCAGACGCCACAGCTGGCTTCAAAGAGAGATGCCACGCTGATATGACAAGGAGCTGACACATCTGGTGGTGGCACAGGTGCTCAGAGGCAGAGGAAAGGTCAAAGGTTGCAATTCCCCTGACCTCTGATTAAAAAGATGGGACCCACAAAGGATGTCACTCTCTCTCAAATCTCTCTTGCACACAGATATACTCACCAGCCACTTTATTAGAAACACCTACTTTACAGGTCCACTATCTAGGTGTGACCATTAATGAAGGGCTTGAGAAAGGATAACACAAATTGTGCATCAGCAGATATTGTACAGACCTGCATGGTGTTTCTAATAAAGTGGTCAGTGAAATATAATATTAAAAAAATAAATAAATAAATAAATAAATAATAATCCCTATAAAAATGCTGCTCATTATAGAGGTGTGGCTCAGACTGCCAGCATGCCAGCTCAGACATGGGCCCTGTAGTGTTTGGACTGAGTTGTTAGTTGTCATGCTGCTATAGCCTACCCAGCTTTGCCATCGGTAGAGAGCTGACAGTCAGCAGAGAGTCGTGATTGAGGATTTGAGCTCTGAAGAAACACCCAGCTGTGTCAAGTGGTAAAGCACTAATCTGTTTCCAATACAGCCCTAACAACCAGTGGCTCTGACGCACAATATTACCACTCATTCGATAAGCAGCCTCTCAAGAGTAAACAGCAATTAGAGAAAAAACTGTACCGATTCATGGCTTTATTTGTCTTATACGTGAGCTCAATTTGAACAGTTCTCCCTTATCACTAAGGCTAGGCCCATCTGCAGAGCTCCCATATACTGCAATTTAATACACAACTTATAAAGACCAGTTCCAGTTCTGAAATCTGATTTGCTGAGAAATGTTCGACGCTACAAAAAATTAGATAACGAAAAAATAAAAACAACATACATACAAATAACCAACACCTCAATTTAATTCTGTATTAGTGCACCAAGTAATTATAAACTTTTGTGCTATTCAAGGAGTACTATTGGTTAGTACATTGCTTAGCAACTACAAAGTACTGAGCTTCTCTCATTTAACTATATTGCTTGGTGGAAGAATTGTTTATGGTGGTTTTTATAAATAATTTAACATTTAACAA
The DNA here is from genome assembly GCF_015220715.1 of Pygocentrus nattereri. Classification (NCBI taxonomy): domain Eukaryota; kingdom Metazoa; phylum Chordata; class Actinopteri; order Characiformes; family Serrasalmidae; genus Pygocentrus; species Pygocentrus nattereri. The sequence goes on from NC_051226.1 coordinate 11,575,811, forward strand.
ATGTACATTACTGTATATGATTATATTCTATGCTGTTACTATTTTATAAACGTTTGCTTTGATAACTGACAACACTGAGCCATGGTATAAATCACTGTATAACTACACATGGCGTCATGTGATTTATTGCTTTATTTCAGATGTGATTGACACTTAATTCTAATAGTTCTCCCAATATCAAAATAACACTGAAGAAAATATGTATATTTACTTCAAGTCAAGTCAAAGCCAAAGTTTTTTTATATAGCACTTTTTTACAAAAGGTGTTGTCCCTAAGCAGCTTTATAGAAAAATCCAGGTCCAAACCCCCATGAGCATCACCAAGGAAGAAACCGTGAGAGGAACCAAGGCACAAAGGGGGAACCCTTAGCAAACTGTAACGAGGAGCAAGGCAGCAGACGCATGTGTGGAGGTAAGCGACTTTTATTGAGGGCAAATCCAAAATCAGGGTCATAACGGTCCAGGGTCATAGAGCCAACATGGATAGAATGATATACAGACATGATGACAAACAATAGAGGGTTCAAACAGATAGCACGATCAAACAAAGCAAACCAAGTACAAACACAGGGCTTAAATACAACAGGGATAACGGGGGGCAGGTGGAAAACAGGTGGAGACAATCAGGGGTGGAGTCATGAAACAAGGGGGCTGGCACAAAACAAACACATGGGTAAACCAAAACAACACGAACACATGGACTGGACTGGGAGGGGCCAATCATGACACAAACAATAACAGCAGCGAATGAGATTTGATTATTATTATAACATACAGAAAAGGGGGAAAAGAAGGATTAGCAATGTCTATGATAAAAAAATAGAGCAGTATCGTCAAAAGGGTCAGTGGCATGCAGGTGAGGTTTGTACAATGCTGCTCAGCAGGAAGTCCCATGGATCCATTGCTGGCAAGCAGTGGGCACCCAGTTTATACTTTGGTTGATTTAAACATGTTCATGATTTGCAGTTCAAAGAAATATATCACGTCAACACAATTTTGACTTTTAGTTTACTTACAACAATTGTGTTGGGTATGACATACTGTGCTGTGCAAAAGTCAGAGACCACTCTCAATTTTTACATTTCCATACTGTCATAACAGTACAAGTAATTAGATTTTTCATGACATATTTCTGAGAAGATTAGATTATAAAATAATTCACTTACAAGCCAAAGGAAAATGACTGAAAATGTTTCCAAAACAAGAGTTGAAAAATTCTTAAAATGATGAAAGAAAATGCTCCACACTTGCTTCAGATCTGGCAAAAATCCACAGGCCTTTCTGCCCATCCTCCCACTGTGAGAAGACAACTCAACACTATGAGTCTGAAAGGATGCGCAGCTGTAAGAAGCCCTCATTGAAATATACAAAAAAGAAGTAAATTTGATGAAACATGGAAGCTGCTGATGTCAGAACAATAAACTCCCACCACCTGAGTCCAGACCTCAACGTCACTGACTGTGTTTGGGATTAAATGGATCACAAGAAATAAAAATTGCAACCAACTTCTAAGGCTGAACTTTGGAGGTGTGGAAAAATATCCCTGCAGATTTCTTTGATGAGCTACAGCAAGTCTCCTGAACACTTTAAAAAGGGAAAAATTGAGTATTATATTTCGTTGATGAAGCTAAATATAAGCTAATTTCCTTTTAAAAACATGTTATCTGCTTTCTTCCTGACACAGAGAAATGAATACCTAGGTTTGCTTGAAATGCACAGTCCTCTATATTGTATTCACATGGAATTTTGTGCTCATCTGAATTTAGTAAATTCATCACTTTTTTGAGTGCACTTAAAACACTCACATCTCCCTTATTCAGCACAGCAGCTTTTGAGAGTTTTTGTCTACTGTCCCAGCTCTCATGTTCTTGAACTGTGACAGTCCAAAGCAGCATTTCCTCCACATCTCTCTGATCAACCTGCTGTTCAGTCCTCCTGTGCCCTTTCCTCCATTCATCCTCCTAAATTACGGTGTGATGATATACTGCCTCCGAGGCTCAAGGCTCTGCAAGATTTAGAACTTTGTCCCAGATGAAGGACAGGTTAGGAGTGACATTAATATGCAGAGTAGGCAATATCGAAACCCGAGCGTACTTTATACAGAGGCCCATGCACATTATCAGTCTATTTGTGGAAGTTGCCCTGCAAGAATTTAATTTACCTCTCATTTATTTGCCTTCCTCAACAATTACATTGCCTAGAACCGGATTTGATTTCCAGTAGGGCTCCAAGGACATTAAGTTATTCGGCTGCAACGTTGTTATGGAGTTGAGAGTTAGAGGTAGCTGCAGGTAGACTAGCCACTTTTCTCATTTCAACAGTCGTTATTCTGTTTTAGATAAAGTTAATAAACACAACGAATAGTCTATCTCTGCTGTAGGTGTAGCCTACATACCTCTCTCAATGAAAATGCCTCCCACAGAGACTAATACCACCAAAGAGTGCTAATGTTGGGTTTTCTCCGGCCTCCCAATGTATTTCAGTACTTTACAGCTTTTACTATAAAGTGCTTGGAAGTATTGAATTTGACTTGCTGCCATTGAAAATTTCACTGGAAAATAAGCAAGATCCTCAATATTAAGCAATAATGTAGCATTTCCATAATCGATTTGACTTCCATTCAAAGACTTACACCTACATGTCTTCAGCTCCTCTTGAGAGAAGTGTGGCTTTGAGAATAATGCCTTTTCTCTCTATTCATCTAAACCACATCTAACAACCGGAATCAAAGAACGTAGCAACCTATGGGGTTTCAGTGTAGACATATTGTTCAGTAAATTACCCGTTAATTACATATTATTATTATCACATCGATGGGCCCGCTTATCAGAAGCTTTTCATTTAGGCCGGCTTGTGGCACATTTGAAAAAACGCTGAAAGAAATGAGGGAAGGTGAGGATCGGGGACCATCGGGGAACAATAATGACAACATAACTTACATAATTGTCGCAATACTACCCGCTGAACATAATTACAATGATTTGTGCTCCCACATTTCGCCCTTGTATTAAAAAATATGGCCAAAGGCGAGAGGAGCTGAACATGGCCCCAGGGGTGCGCTTGGAGAACGGACCGAGCTGCTTTGCCAAAGAACACGAGCTGATTCCGCTGGGCCAGGAGGATCCAACAGTCAGAAACGACATTATCCAGCCAGTCTGCCACAGCCATAGGTGAAGAGGGGCCTGAGCCTATCTACATTGGGTCGAAGCCAAACCTTTAACATTGTGGCGTGAATGCCAACACAAATTCAGCCCCATTGTGTTGTAATATCTGTCCAATTGATCTTTGGTTAAAGTGAGTGAAACAGAAAATGATGAGGGGCCTCATACTGTCAGCACTTTGCTCCGGATCTGCGGGTGGCTGCTGCTGTAATTCTAACATCCGTCTGTTATGTAGGATTATCTGTACAAGAACTCAAGCTAATAAAGTGTTAAATTTATAGCTGCTCTGTGAATTCAATTCTGAAGTAACCCACCCTCAAACATCCATTAAATCACTCTTGATTTACATGTAATATGTAGCCAGCCCTGTGTGTTGATTGCACTAATGCTACACTGCATGGTCCAATTCAGATTTGGGTTTGAAAAAAACTGAAGTATTGAGTTTACTTGCCTTAGATCTATACATAATATCCACATGAATATAATACATTAAAACTATTCTTGCTAAGGGTGAGTAAAAGGACAAAAGCACATTGATGTAACATGTTTTATGTAAAAATGCTTAAAACTCGATTATCAGCAGTGTTAGGATAGATTTAACCACTTTAAATCCCAGCCTTATTACATACTAAGGCTTATCAGTCAGTAACTATCGGGACGTCTATGCAAACTGGCTGAGCTATTCTAAGCTATAGTTTATAAAAGTGTGTAATAAAACTTTGGGCCTGTTGGTGGGCCCTGGCCATTTAAGGAGTCAAGGTTAACATTAGAGTGAGCGTCAGCTTTAGGATTATAGAAAATTGAGGTTGTGTATAATAGCTATTTAGATTAAAGGGTCAATGTGTAAAATGTTGATATAGTATGTAAACACTGTCTGTAATCACAGCCTGTGCAGTCTAGTTGTGGAAACTGAACTAGAAAAACAACCCATTAAATTTAACTTAATGTCACAAAAGCGATCTGCCTGTTAAGCTCATCTCATTCACACTGAAGTTATAAGGAATGTTTCTGTTATGAGGCAAAACCCAGAGCAGCCAATCACAGCAGAGGCCATTGACATATTAATCGTAAAGGCACAATAACAATAATTCTAAGGGAAAAGGGCAGGTTTGAAAATGATCATGCAAAAATGAATTATGATTGTTTGTAAAATCACAGCAGACCATAAAAAAGAACAAATATGTAGAACATGGGCCCTTTAAGGCAAGACACAGTGAGCTTCCACATAGTGGACCTTCCAAATAAAGATGCTGGAATGATGAATCATTTCGTAATAGTCGTGGGGCTCAACTTTGCATGAAAACTCCATCTGATTGGCTGTACCTGTCTACGTTTTCCTCTCAGTGTTGTGCACACAAATGCTCTCCTCTTCTGGTCCAGGCCCATTGCTCAGCAGGGACTCATGCGCAGCCTGCAATTTCACATCATTATGAGCAGGTGCTTCGAGCTAGACAGCAGTGTGGCATTGTCAGAATGAGAAGGAAAACAAAAAATGGGGGAAAAAAGAGCTGTGCTCGTGTGCTCTGGTGTGGAAAAAAGACCGTTTGCACATGTGTGTAAAGCATCAGGCTGAACGCTGTTGTGTTGCCTTAAAATCTGCTTTCACACATCAAACGTCCATTAAGGCTTCCATAAAACTCAGAAACAGCAACATTGCACTTCTTTTAACAGTCCTCTCCTACACTCACAAAACGATGGCTCTTTAAAGGCTGTGTTCTATTTAGAACCATGAGTTCTAAATAGAACCATTTCATGCTCAAATGGTTCTTCATATGTTGCATATGGTTGTACATTGAACCCTTTTTGAAAATAGTTCTGCATCACACCAAAAGGGTTCAGCTATTGATATGATGTCAAGGACCTTGATGATGTTATTATAAAGAACCATTCAAATTCACCATCAATCTGAAGAATGATCTCACAAGAACCATTTAAGTAATAAAACATTAAACATTCCCTGTACTAAAGAACCCTCCAGAACCGTCTCTGTGCGGTACGAGTCTGGTAACAGTTTATTTCTATTGGCTGACCACAGACCACTTTTTATAGGTGGGCAATAATAATAATAATAATAATACATGTAAACCCCCCCCCTCACCCACCCACCCATCCACACACCGTATAGCTGCTTGTTTTCCATCTGTGTGAGAGCTGCTCGTGCTCGTGCTCAACTCTGCCCGCACGCACCGCGCGGAGGAGCTCACAGTCTTTTCTCTGAAACAGCCCGAGCAGCGCGCGCTGCGCAGGTAGACAACTCTCTCTCGTGCGATACACAAAGCGATCGTATTACAGACGTTTATTTCACAACAACTACAGCAGCAGCAACAACTACAACACTCGAGCTCTTGTTTGCGGTCAGCGCGCTCGTGCTCGTGGACCATGCCATTTTCAGTACTGACGACCATATTCTGTGCTCACACCGCCTCACGCGACCATTCTCATCCCAAGCGCTGTGCACGCAGACATATTCAGTACTGACATAGTGTATGCTCACACGCGCCTGTAGTCAGCCCCGAGCCTGCCTCACGCTGCTGCTTTCAGCACTGACGCTGTCCACGCGCACATTTTCAGCACAGACGCTGTCCACGCGCACATTTTCAGCACTGACGCTGTCCACACGCACATTTTCATCACTGACGCTGTCCACGCGCACATTTTCAGCACTGACGCTGTCCACGCGCACATTTTCGGCACTGACGCTGTCCACGCGCACATTTTCAGCACTGACGCTGTCCACGCGCCCATTTTCAGCACTAAGAGCAGCATATTCGCTCCTGGTGCTATTTTCAGTACTAACTCTATTCAGTGGGTTCAGATTCAGTTCTTGTTTTCAGTACTACCGCTGCTTCATGCTAGTACCTTCCACTAGCAACACCGTTCCGAGTGCTCATGATGCCATGCATTTTCAGTGCTGGTAGCAATGTGTCCAGTACTGATAGTGTATACTGATGGCTACTAACTGCACATACGTGCTTTTTCATGCGACCAGATTCAGACCTGATTCCTGTCCAGCTGACTGTATTCAGTACAGACGCGCTTTTCTGAAACTGTTTTCAGCACTGATGCTGCTCACACGAGACAATAGAGTACTGAATCTCTTCCACGCGCCTGTTTTCAGTATTGATGCTGTGTCAGGCGAGCGTTCTCAGCGCTGACAGCGTTCAGTACTGATAGTATTGCAAGCCACGCACGCAAAGTGAGCATTTCTTTTCACGTGGTTTTATTCAGAACTGAAACCATGTGTGTAGCTATGTTGGTGCTGGCGCTCTTTCATATGACTGATTTCACCACTGGCGCTGTCCACGCTCAGCCAAACGAGTTCAGCGCCGGCGCTTTCCACCGTTCATCTTTCCCGCACTCATTCTTGCGCTCTGCTTGCAAAACATCATCAGGCAAACGTGAACTCGAGCGTAATTCATGATATCGGTCTGGTGTGAATGAATGACTGAGCGTGCTGCACAAAGACCAGCCAGGCTGGTGCTTTATTAGCAACGTGGCTCTGTCTTTTTTATTTATTTACAAAGAATTCTGATTTCATCACGCCGAAAGAGAAGCGTGCCATTCGTTGGCCGGTGTGTCTAGTGCGTCATTCGCGGGATACCACACAAAGAACTACACAAAAATTGTGATATTTCACTTTATTTATAGTCCCTCCCCCCTCCTCCTTGGGTGGACCGTACCATGTGGCGGTATAATGGAGAGCGAGAGGGGGAGAGGAGGCGCAGAGCCACGCGGTGCGCGGGTTTGTGGAAGCTGCTCCGCTCTCGTGCCTCCCCCGCGGTACGGCGCGTGCTTGAGCCCGTCCTGTCCGTTTAAACCGCGAGGAGCAACCACACCGACTTCCCAATGCAAAAAAAAATAAATAAAGGAGTAGCAGGCTCGGAGCAGGAGCGAGAGGGGGAACGGAGGTGTAAATAGGGAAAAAAGACGAGGGGCTCGCGGACTGTCTCTCTCTCTCTCTCTCTCTCTCTCTCTCTCTCTCCCTCTCTCCCTCTCTCTGTGTCTTCCCCCCTTTTTACGAAAGTGAATGAGTGAATTATTGTACGAGGGGCTCGCGCGCGCAGAGGGACCGTCACCACACGCCGCTTCCACCGGGACGAGTGAGCGAGCGCGCGCGCGACGCTTAACTTGCTCAATGGTACGTGTGTGCGCGTGTATGTCTTTCCGTGTGTGTAAATATTTGCTTTGAAACTAGACGCAAGACCGTGCGCGTCTCATTATTCCTCATCCCCCTTGTGTGTGTGTGTGTGTGTGTGCGCGCGCGCGTGCGTGCGTGTGTGTGTGTTTGATCGTCCCGGCTCCTCCAGAGGACCCCTCGAGCCACCGGTGCCGCGCGAGACCGCTGAGCTAAAAGCCCGGCCACCCGCCTCCCCTCCCCTTCCCTCCTCCTCCTCCTCCTGCTCCTCCTCTTCCTCCTCCTCCTCCTGCTCCTGCTCCTCCTGCCCCTGCTCCTGCGCCGCAGAAAGCAAAGAGATGGCAACTTTGGCGAACGGGCAGGCGGACGGCGCGAGCGGGCTGGTGAACGGACTAAGTCACGCGCACGGCCCCACAAGCTGCGCCACCATCCCCATGAAGGACCACGACGCCATCAAGCTCTTCGTGGGACAAATCCCGCGCAACCTGGATGAGAAGGACCTGCGGCCGCTCTTCGAGGAGTTCGGCAAGATCTACGAGCTCACCGTGCTGAAGGACCGCTTCACAGGCATGCACAAAGGTACCCTGGCTCTCTCTCCTTCCGTAGACACGGTCAGCTCCTTTAGAGTACATCCAATGGAGATTCTGAAGGACCACTTCTTCAGTGGAGAACATCCAGCGTTATTTGGTGCCACGTTCTCTCATGAGGCTCTAAATGAAGGAGAAATATAAGCAGATATGGCAAAACTCGAGGACAGATCAGTCCTTCTGTCTGCTCCTCTTCCTGTCAGTCAGGCTGGTTTCGATGTCTCAATCTCTCCTCCATCAACTGAGATTAAGTTCAGCGGTGTATAAGGAGTTTATGTGGATAATAGATAGTAAAGCAGTCAAGGCTAAATAAACAACAGTAATACAAATAGATGTGTTAGTTTTCTTGTCAAGTTCATGGTTGCATGGTTGCATTGATGGCATGGGTTGGGGTGCATTTGTTGGTTTCACTGGCTGCTTCTGTTGGATGCACTGGGTGTTTGTGTTGGTCCCAGAGACAGCTCATTCTGCTAATTTGGTTATATTTGATGGTTCCATATGCAATTATTCTGGTTTACTGTACACTTCTAGCAAATAAGGTGTATGTAGTTCCAGACTTGAAACAATAGCAGAATCTTTATTGTTATAGCAAACCATTTTTTTCAAGAGGTCCTTGGAACAACAGGTTTTCCATCACAGAGAAGACCATGCGAAGAACCAGAGGGTTGAGTTTTCATATTTCCATGTATAACTGCTGCCTTTACTAGAGGAACAAAGTGTTCACAGTCCTAAAGACTTTCATGCATGAAAGTGTGGTGCTTTTATAGAAAAGCAGAGAGGATGGAGAGATGTGGAGTGTACCTCCTAAAGAGTGCCGGTCAGGGCTCAGCTCTGGCACTCTGTTGCTCGTCATGTGGAAAAAAAATTCCGTGAAGGCTAATTCGAGGGAGGGTGGCTTTGTGTGTGTGTGTGTGTGTGTGGAGGGGGTGTGGCTTTGTGTGTGTGTGTGTGTGTGTGTGTGTGTGTGTGTGTATGTGTGTGTACATGCAGCACACCATGAGAAACAGGTCGCCACAACATTTAGTACAACAGTGAGTGACTCAGTATTTGACATTTCAGTTTTTGTCAAAGCAAAAGAGTCTGTTTAAGATTTGAACATGTCCAGTGTTACAACTGTTTATTATTTTCAGCCACAGTCTCTTGCTAGGTTTTAAGTGAGAGTGAACATACCTATACTTCTATTGAAGGAGCAACCAACAAAAGCCAATATATCTATATCTATATTTATATATATGCAATTATACTTTTAATATTCATTCGCGGTGCTATTCTTCTGCAGTGATTCACCTGTGCTGAGTTCTCTGCTGCACCAGTTGATTCTCATCAGCACTCATTTTTGCTTTAGTGCTCTGACACTTCTAGCTTGTAATTATCACCGTTGCACGATACCTACTGTGTGATCAGGAAGATCAATGCGCCACAAGTCTGCTGGGGGTCTCCCTGGATCATCGTCCCTGGAGGGTCGTTATTTCACAGCCTTGGCTAATTGATCTGCTTCACCCGGAGGACGGTGTTTGACTTGGGGGTCATATTAGCAGCTAATATAGCCATCCATCCATCCCCGACAGCCAGGAATGTCAAGGATTCGGCCACTCGTCTCAGGACAGAGGGGGTATCCTCCTCTGTGGTGCTCTACAAATAGACGATGGTTATGTATGTGCTGCTGTGATAGCATTAAATATATAAAGCAGGAGAGAGTGTGGTTATGAGTGGAGGGAGTGGAACTGATGGCAGGAAGGGGGAGGGGGGCTTATCTTTTATTAATAGTGCAGCTGTAGTAGTGACTCCCCATCCGGTGGTTAATCATGTTGCCCCTGAACTATGCGCGGCCACGCAGGCTGATTCTAGGAACTGTCTCCTTTCTCGGATATATGGTCTCCACTCCCCCAGCCCCCACCCCCCCACCCCACCCCTCCGGCAAGGCCTGCTTTCATTAGCGAGGCCCTCTGCCCTGGCCGCTCAGATATTTTAGCTTTTCAAAGGCCCTGCTGTGCTCTCTGCTAGAACGTTCCTAAATGGTTCTTGGCTTGGATGTACAGTTCTAGGAAAATTATTAAGCACTATAGAACCTTTACAATATTACAAATAAAGGTGGCAAATGGAATCGAAAGGGATTCTTTGAAGCCCTGGTTTCCTAAAGACCCTAAAGATCCTTTAGATGTTCCTTTGGAGAACCTCAAATAAGACATATATGTTCCATGTAATGGTTCTGTACTTACAGATTTTTTCCTAGAACCATGTATCCAAGAAAAGAACCTTTTCAGATCATAGAGGTTGTTATACTTTGGAAAGGTTCATGCTCTCACACTCCAAAGAACCCATATTGTAGCACATTTATTCCCTTCTCCCCCTCCTCTCTCTCTCTAATGAATTGTTACTGAGCACATTCACATGAATAAAATATATGACATTGACACAATTTTGTCTTTCAGTTTATATACTTTTGGCAATGATTGTGCTGATGTAATATATTTTGTTTATGTGAAATTCAATATGTTTCTCTTTTTCATTAGTATGGTTATTGAATAATAGTAGTAATAAGTAAGCAGGGAATTTCACAGATTGTTCAACAGTCACAGGAGACTGAAGTGAAATCACTGATGTGAAATCAGAATTGGTCACAGTGGAAGTGAGAGGAACCAGACGTCCACATCATGCTAAGTTCCAGAAAGATATTACGTGAGAAGGTTATGAGTTGCCTAATGCCTGAGACATTGTTTTAATACAATTTTGCACTACAGCATTTATCCATTCATGGTGGCCAGGTGTGTGCAGGGTATTGCAAGGCCTTCAAAGAAAACTTATTTTTTGTGGATTTACCACTGTTTAACCACTTAAAATCCCAGGCTTATTACAAACGAAAGCTTATTACACTGTAACTATAATTTCTCAACCAAATGCAAACTTGCTGGGCTATTCTGGGGTTATAGAAGTGTGTAATAAAACTTTGGGCATGCTGGAAGAGCCTAGCAATTTAAGGGGTTAATCATCATCAGCATTACTTATAACTTGGAAGACATTATGTGGGTTCACTAGTCATTTTGGAAAGAAACTAAAAATGGCTACATTTGTGCTGTAGACAATGTGCTCACTGGTTTCTCTCACCACCACTATATATAAACTAGATTGACAACTGTCTTTACAATGCACCATTTTACTTTAAACCACTTTGTATGACTCTGTTTGCATCTCACCAATTGAACTATGCAGCAATATTAAGAGAAATAACAATTTCCCTTTAAGCAATCCAGACTAAGACTAATATCTGTACACTAAGCCTGTCATTTAAGGGTTAACCTTCAGCTCCCACAGTGCTGCCATTCTGACTTGAACCTTGTCTTTGTTCTCTAAGCACATCTTTTCTTTGTCCTCTTTCTCAAGCACCTCCGGCTTTCTTTTTTCCTCTTCTCTCTTTTCTCTTTCCTCTAATGCCGCTCCATCTTTTTTCACCCGCCTCCGCCTCACACGCTCCTCTTTTCTTCACGGCGTAATGCTCCTCCACTCTTCTGCATCTCTCCCTGTCTCTCGTCCACCTCCTCTCTCTCCCTTGCTCCCTTTCTCACTCTATATTACACTCCTCCCCCTCCACCCATTCATATGCTGGAAGGGATTCTTTCATCCGTTTATTCACTCTGTCACCCACACGCACATATGGAGAAAAACGTCTCTCTAGATTCAGCATCACACTCAGAGCTGAGAGAGAATCTGTGAGAAGGTTGGAGGGGTAGGGGGGGTGAGTGGATTGGAGTGGGGGGTGGGTTTTTGGCTCCCTGTGTAGACCTGTAAACAGCAGCAGGATAATGGAAATGGCACAACCTCAAGATAAATACATGCTTTTCACAGCCTAAACGGCAAATATTAGCGTCTCTGAAACGTCTGCTGCTCACAGAAGATGATTGTTTGGATTCCAGTGTTGACAGGACAGACCGAGGCGGTGTTTTGGCAAGCCGGTGCAGTTTAAAGAGATTAGAACTGAAGGGAAAACATGGCGCGATAGCAGCGATTCGGTGACGATGGTTCACGTTAGCACTGTTTTTCTTAAAGTAGATTCTACTATTGCAAACTGTGAAACAGTGAAAAATGTCTCTCTTTTATGCAGCAAAGCATGAAGCTGCCATTGATGCAAAAAAACTGGAGCATTCGAAGCTGCGATGGAGAGTGTGGGTGGAGAGGGACTATGTTTGATGCTGTAATGAAACATGTAGGAGGAGAAGCTTTCCATTTCACACTGCACCCGCTGAATTCGCACGCTCTATTTTTGATCGTTGTTCTGCTTATGCATTGGCACTATTTTCATAGATGAGTTTGACGGGAAGGCAGGGATTGAAGGCACATTATTTGATTTTACAGTGCAGAACATCCACAGTGTCTGTATCTGAAATGCCAGTGATGGCTATAAAAGGTACACTTGTCCCGTCGGCCTGAATACTTGCTCCATGCGTCGGTTATGGTTATTGAGCCTCTATATCAGGGCCTAAAAGTGAGAGAGAAAGAGAAGTTTAGAGGCTGGCCTGGATTTAGAAGCTGAAGTGAGGAGAAAAGTGCACAAAAAAAGCACAAAGAAGAGTGTTCGCTGCTGGTGATGGCTTAGAGAAGAAAGAAAAACAGCTTAGTGCCTGAATTTAGAGAAAGAAGAAAGAGATGGACAGGTAGAGAGTGGTGGAGAAAATAAAGGAGTGGAGAGAATGCTGCAGACGGAAAGCATAGGATAAACAGGGAAAGAAGCAATCTAGAGCTAAATCTGGTCAAAAAAGGAAGAACCGACAAAGATGGATAGGTGTTAGACTGGGCCTGAGTTTGTTGAGCAAAAAAAACAAGGCAGTGTAGAAGGATAGAGAGAGATGGGTCCCGACGCGGATGCAGGTTTAAGGGGGTGATGCCTCCATTCTCCAGCAATTTCACTCCGGCAGCTCTGCGTGACTCAGCAGTGCTAATAGAGTTCATTTGTACCGGTCACCAGCAGCTGCAGGGAACACGCTGAGGAGGGCTCCGTCACGTCTTCCAGCTCAGGTCGCTTTTAGCGCAGCCCAGCCATGTGCTGTCTCTCTGTGGAGTGTGGCTGGGACAGCAGCTCTCTGTAGCTCAAAAGCAGCATTAGATTTCATCATGAAGGTTTCTATATAGTTCCTTGGATACACCATTCGAGGAGAGCATGGCACAGGAACTTTACATTATGTAGAGGATCTTTAAACTCTTTCTTATGAAGAAAAAGGTTCTTAACACTCACACATCCCATTTAGTTATTTTAATAACCATTTTAAAAGTGTCAAGTCAAGGCTCTTTCTGAGCTTAAATAACTTGAATCAGACTGAACTTTGTCAGGCAGAGCTTCATGAGCCTGACATTCACCAGTCCTAGTTTTATCAGCCTGAGTTTAATCAGTTTGAGCTTCATCAGTTTGAGTTTCATGAGCCTGAGTTTCATCAGTTTGAGCTTCATCAGCATGAGCTTTAATAGTTTGAGCTTCACCATCCTGATTGTCATCACGTTGAACTTCATCAGATGAAATTTAACAACTTGAGTTTTGTCAACTTGAGCTTCATTAGCTTGAGCTTCTTTTGTCAGCCTTAGTTTTGTAGGCCTGAGCATCATCAGCATATGTTTCATTGACTTGAGCTTCATCAGCCTGAACTCCATCCACCTGAGCTCCATCAGCCTTAGTTTCTGGTATCTGTTTCCTTCTCAGGACAGTGGAGCACCAGCATGTGGAGCATGAGACCCACATACCATATGCTGGGTCTTTTTGATGGATACATAAGCCTTACAGAAAGTCATGGTCCAAACAAGCAAATCGTTGAAAAATGCAACAGAGAGAATGCTTTAGACTGGAGCGATGCATTATTAAGGAAGAATATCACAGGGCAAAAAATTCAGTCGGATTAGCCTCCATGTTTCTCTGCTGTTCTGCTGTAATAATGTTCGTTAGGGGCAGGATTTTCGCCGAGACAGTTGGTTGTCCTTGCTGGAGAGAGAGAGAGGCAGAAGGGAGGCTTGGGTGTTTTTCTCTCCTGCGGCTTGGTGTTAATTCAGCTCGCGTTTCTGGCCACACGATTTCACTCCTCTTGCATCATCCGCGCACACAGCGTTTCTCTTTTTTTTGCTGTTTTTTTTTTTGCTGGGTTCGGATCTGCCCTTCTCCTCCAGCCCAGCCAGAATCTTCTCTCTCTCTCTCTCTCTCTCTCTCTCTCTGTCTCTCTCTCACTCTCTCTCTCACTCTCTCTCTCTCAGCCCCTCTCGGGACACTTCAACAGCCTCCCCTATCCCATCCACCTCCATTCCTATGACGCTGCCACATGATCAATGTAGTTCATTTTGTTTACGCGGGAGGCAACATGTGTCACGGCGGAGGTCGCGCCTGGCCATGACGCTCCCTCCTACCTGCCTCTCGATATGAAGTGCTGCATAGCAGCAAAGATAAATAAGCAGGACACTGCTAACACATATGTAAATATGCGGGCGGTGGAGCGGGCTCATTTTTCAGCTGGACAGTGGGGAAGGTGGCAGCCCGGCTATTGTCCGTATTATTATTGGAGGGGATTGCCACAGGGGTCGGCCATCAGGTGGAGAGATAGTTACTCACCCTGAGCGATGACTAAAAGGCGGCAGAGACGGGGGCACAGAGGAGGAAAAGAGACGGGGAGTGTTGATACCCTTTTGCATTTGGGTTGTCATGATACCGTGCAGTATCACAATGATATTACTATAAACATTATGCTTTATGCCTTTTTGCTATAGCAATAAAGTTAAAAACACTGTCACTGCATGAACACCCAATGTTTATTTGACTGAAAACACAAAAACACTCAAATTGTTATAGCTTAATTAACCTTGAAGTATGTTGTTAGAACATAGCATTCCCTGGATAGAACAAAGAAACACATTCAGTAAATCCTTATTTAATATCTCTAATTTTATCTGCATTAATAAAGTCTAATTTTTAATCAAGGGCTGCTTAACGTTTTCTGAAGAGAAGATTAATACTGGAATATAGTGCAATATAGAAACAAAAAAATGGGTTATACCTAATGTTGATTGTTCCTAGGAGCATATACTTATAATAGGCTACTAAATGGTTCCTGGCTCAGTGGAGGATCTCTATTTTTTTTATTTTGGATTTTCTAACCTTTTTTTTTTTTTTATAAAAAAAGAGGTATAGTCCAGTCGAGTCTAGATGTAGTCAACAATGTATAATCACAGTTTCAAAGTGTACCATTCACTCCCCAGTCCAAACACTTCACAACCAAACAAAAAAGGTTCTGTGCAGGTACATTTTTTATTCATCAAGGTACGAACAATGTAAATGTTCCCTCAAAGGTACAACGGTGGTTTTAAGGACCAATTATGGGCCTTAAATACGTTTTTTCTCTTCAAAAGTATGTAGTTGTATCTTTTCATAACCTAATGTTTTAAAACAGAACAACAAAATAAAGAGCCTGGAGACGAGGATCATGGTACAATTATGTTCCCTGACTAAAGCTACTGAGATATACCCTTGAGAGAATGACCCCAATAACTAAAGGGGTACCGCCCCAGTGACAGTTTCGTAACGTTTTTTTTCTGATAGTGTACAGTTTATATGTGAAAACTAAGCAAGTTTTGAATTCACTCCATTTGTAATGTCATAAACACCAACACATTTACATATAACTGCCTATTCAGCAGTTTAGCCCCACCCATTCACATTAAAGTTATAAGGAGTGTTTCAGCCTAGACTGCTTTCTAAATGAGGCGCAATGCAGGACACCCAATTGGAACATTTATATATGTCAGTCTCAAAGGTGCAGAAACAAAAACAGCCTGTTTAATTCTAAGTGATGAAGAGAGGTTTGAAAATAGTTATGTGAACCACACAAAAACTTCATTAATGTGATTTGTAAGGATTCTTCACATTTTATCATCTGCATTCACAAAAAAAATGCTCTTTGAAGGATCATCCATCCACTGAATGGTTCTTTAAAGAACCAGAAGTGTTTCTTCATGGCACATATATGGGATTTAGGCCCATTTATTTATTCACATCTAATAAATCTAGATATGCTAATGACACATCGTGCTATACTAGTTGAGAGGAATTCACTCAAGCTGTCAGGATAGAGGACTCTTACTAAATTCTGCTACCCATGAGTGGGGGGGTGAACTGGGTCAAAACGAAACCACCTCTTCTTCCCTCCGAGTGCCGACCAGGAAGCGCTTTCAAAAAGCAATTCCCATTTTTGCACTACAAGGATTGCACGCGGAGGTGCAACACTTAATCCAACACCTCCCTCTATCCGCCATCCGCTAAAGCCCTTTCGGGAAATTGCTATCGCTTTCCGTCGGACATGTACATCCTATCAGAGCATGTGGAAGCAGTGCTGTAAGTCAATTAGAAAAAGATTGCAGTGGTAAGGGGGGTGGGGGGGGTGATAAGGAAGTGACGTCATGCTTGTAGTACCACAGCACGCAGGCGTTTTTATCTGCCTATGTCAGATTTACTGTAAGACTCCAAAAGTATGCAAATGGTCTGCACTGCAGAAATCCATGCAGCTCCTGCAGGGCTTCTGAAAAATCCTGTCGCTGAAAGATTTATGTTTCACTTAGCAGCTGTGTTGTGTTCTCATACATTAAAAACATTTTAAAAAGCCAGACTTACCTGCATTTTAAAAGTTCCAGCTCTGAAGAGCCTGATGAAAAGCCCCTAGGCCTCTCTGCATCTCTCAGCCTGACCATGTGTAGCAGCTAGATCACCGTTTTGATTCAAATGTCTGAAAGCTCAGCCGTGTAGTGACAAGGGCTCTTTAGAGAAATAAATAGGTTCTGTTTTCACAGCAGTTGCATCATCTAAGTGCTATTGTGGTGCGTGTTAAATATTGAAGCGGCTGAGGCGTGGGGTGTGTGAGAGTGCCGCTATGTGTGCATGATGGGGAGATGAGCTGTCAGTGTGTGTAGAGAGAGAGAGCGCTGTCCGTCAACCACGCTTGGCCTTGTTTCAGATCCTATTTGGACAGCATACAGTTTTGATGTAATTGACTGGAATGGACCTACCAATATGAAATTCTACGATTTAGGCAAGAGGCTTGGATCATGCCCAAATGCCGGTTCAATACTTTGAGCTGATTTGACAGCATGCTTCAGTTGTTTAGGTTAAGTTTTATGTATATATTATTCTAAAGTTTAAAAAATAAACACTAAGCATACTTTTTTATTCCAGCATTTATCACCTGTAATATAAATATGCCTTTCAGATTTTGAAGTATAAAATGCTTTTATGTTCTTTCCCTTTCAGTAGCGGCCAAAATGTTGTTATATGAATTATATTTGACCAACATACCTGAATCTAACCTGCCCCCACTACAAATATTGCTGTCCATATCTGTTTGACGTCTGCTGCAATAACAGCTGTCTGTAAAAGTCTCTATTTTGCAGTAAACAGCTGTGCCTTTTAACCTATTTTAACCACTGTTCAGTAAATATTCACAGTACCATAAAAGAAAGAACTTATAAAGTGATTCTTGTTCAACCGCCTTCTGATGATCTCTGTGCTATGATGCTTTTGGGAAAAAAAGGCCCAGATCATTTTCACTGTGAGAATTTAAAGCATGCAGTGTTTTAATTACTCTTCGGTGGAGAGGATGAGAGTTAACAGGGGAGGTTTTTAGAGCTGGGTGACCGAAGCTGCATTAAAGATAATCTGCTTTTTGGAGTTTTTATTGTTTAAGAATGGTCAACAAATGGCCCCCGTGATCTACAGGGCTGGTTTACAGTGTGGACATACACACAGCAGTTTGTTTTAAACCAGTACATGGGGTCATACAGTGCTGTGAAAAAGTATTTGCCCCTCACTGATTTCTTCCATTGAATTTTTTTGTTAAACTAACTACTTTCAATTTTAGACAAAGATAACCCAGGTAAACATAAAATGCTGTTTTTAAATGATGATTTAATTTATTGTAGCGAGACCTTAAATTGACAATTCATGCTCAAAAATCTGGAAAAAAAAAAATTCCTCCACAAGTTATCGCAATTGTTGGCATCATGTGCTACTATTTGAGGCCTTCTAACTTGCTTCACATTGCCAGACAGATTCTATTTAAGTGATGTTTAGATTCAACAGGTCTGGCAGTAATCATGCCTGGGTGTGGCTTGTGAAATCAAACCCAGTAGTCAATTGAATTTGGTTTACTGTTTGATTTAGTACCTTACTTTCTCACATAGGACCAGGTTGGGCTAAACAGCATTTTTCATGAAATTATCATTTAAAAACAGCATTTTTTTAACTTGGATTATCTTTGGCTAATATTCAAAGTAGCTTGATGATCTGAAACATGTCAGTGTAACAAATATGCAAAAATAGAATAAATTGGGAAGGGGCAAATACTTTTTCATGGCAATGTACATGTAAAAAAAATAAAATGAATATTTTGTATTAAAGCATCTATGTACAATAAGCATTTTCTAAGCCTAACCATAAACCTAGCCCCGGTGTTAACCTCATTAGCTAAACAGATTTTTTTTGCCACTTTAAAAATATTAAATATATTATTAAATATATACTTTTTTACCATGTAATAGCCATTTTCAATTGTCATGACATTGTTGGTTAGTCCTGTTTTTTCTGGTTTTCCTACAAAGTGAGAATATATTTGTCCTGAAAATGTCCAAAAACACACACATACAATATTATTCACTTCAGGAAACACTGTGCACAGCACAATAGTAAACAAGAAGATGCTATTACACTGGATGTGTGTGGTGTAGAGTTTGTGTTTGCCAGGCCAGTGCACACATTAGATTTACACCAGCACTGAATGGCATTTGGAGTTGCTGCCTCTCAGAAGAATCAATGCTGTACAGTCCAGAGAGTGTACATGGTCAAAGCTCAAACTTCTGTGGCTTTCATCACAAATATAGCTTGTGTTACAGTTTATTAAGTGAAACTAAGCATCTATGTTTGTCAGTTAGATTCAGTTTTGCTTTATCTTAATGTGTGATTCACTTCCATTCTAAACTTCAGCTCCTTTCTCTCATAACCACATACACAGGAGATTCATAGCAGTTGCTAAATTATTTATAGTACTTTTATTCATAGTAGTAATAAGCCCTGGGATTAATAACTGCATTAATAAATAGATGAATAGGAACAGTAAGCCTGCATTTGAACCATTGGAAATCTAGAGTTATTGTTAGCTAATACAATCAGCTTCCATTAAAATATCAATTATGGTTTAAAAAAACTGGTTATCAACGAATTGCATTTACATTCAATTTACACTCTGTGTCAAGTCTGCACTTATTTTACTTAATTTTGATGTTTTTCTGCAAACTGTGTACATACAAGCATAACTTTTCATCAGATTCAAAATATCACAAATGAGGCATGGACTGAAATTTTGGAATCTGCAATGTTGACAATTTTGTCATTTTTACAAATAATGAAACTAAATCTAAGAAGAGGCATTTTTAGGAAGGATGAAGAGAGCAAGGTTATTTTTTCCTCTTCTCTTTTTGGTGGGATGCTCCAGTGTATAGGTTTTGCTTGTGTGGGATGTTGGGATGCTCAGTGTATAAGTTTTGCTTGTGTTGGCTGGGATGTTTCAGTGCAGGTATGTGTGTGTGTTTTGTGCTTTGGATGAATAAGTACAGTGTGTGTGTAGTGCTGGATCGAGGTGTCGCCAGGTTCCTGCATATGGTAATGTAGCATTGTGCTCGGCTGCATGGTTGAGTTTTCATTATGCGTTGTGTGATATATAGCGGGCTGTGTGGAGGCTAATCAGATCCGTACAGGCAGGCAGGCAGGCAGGCAGGCAGCTCGAGATGTGTGTGTGTGTGTGTGTGTGGTGTGTGTGAGGCTGTGTTGGACAGGGTGCACTTCATCAGCAGCGTGGAACAGGCCGAGTAAATAGAGATGGAGATGATATCGGCTCACTGAGAAAAAAGGCGAGAGGGAGAGAGAGAGAGAGTGTGTGTGTGTGTGTGTGTCTATGTATGTATACACTCTTTGTGTGCACCAAACATCCCCATTATTACAGGCAAACATGAAAATTCTGATGTGGGAATATTTTGCTGGACCCTTTAAGAGCTGCGACTGTCTGTGATGTTATTAATCGAATAATCTGCTTAGACTATTTTGATGATTCAAAATGTAATCACAGTTTTTAAAATAAGCCCAACCCGTAAATAACAGTAGCAAAGAACACATAACCTTTAAAATATTCCAAAATATGTTATTGCTAAAAGATATTGGCAATCGGTTAATCTACCTGTTATTCTGATGACTAATCCAACAATAAATTAATACAGTTTTCTTAATGAAGATCAAACAATTGCAACCCACACCTGGTCTTTCAAAGATTCCAGAATTTGTCATTCCTAAAATATATGTGCAATGCATCAATTTATTGATTATTGTGCTGATTAATCAAGTGATCAATTAATCAAGCTTCTGAAAAATAAAAAGAACTTATCAAAGGCGACTCACACATAGTCCTTCAAATATTGAAACATTTCATATCACTACAAGATATTTCTGATCAAACAATACATTATTTTGATGATTAGTCAGTATTTTTAAAGGTCAAATAATAAAAAATAGACTGAACAAAAACAAACTATTCACAGCTTTTCAATGATTCCAGGATTCTTTACTGGCAAAAGGCTATCTTTAAACGACCTTGTTAAAATATGCACTATTATCATACAAACTGCCGATTAATCACTGCTGATTCACCATGATTGTTTTTTAAAGAGTAATAGTTTAATCAAGTAGTTTAATCAAGCAATCCTGACAGCCCTGGATCACATACAGAAAAAAATATTATGTTTATTTTTCCAGTGTTTATACAGCAAAATACAGCTTTAATTCAAAGAACAGCCCCTTACAAAGATACCAACATGAGAAAGAATGAGAGAGAGAGAAAGAGAGAGAGTGAGAGAGAGGCAGAGAGAAAGAGCTTTGTGTGTGTGTGTGTGTGTGTGTGTGTGTGTGTGTGTGTGTGTGTGTGTGTGTGTGTGTGTGTGTGTGAGTGGCCTCGTGTAAGTATGTCTTATTCTTATCACGAGATTTATATTTAAACGCCGAAAAAGCCAGATGAGGAGTCTGCAGCCCAAACCCATTTGCATACACACAGACTCGCATGAATCTGAAACAGTAAACTATTATGAGATTATAATTAGCTTGATGTCTATTGAAACAGTGCATTTGTTATTCATAGGGGAGTGAAAATTTTAATGGAAGCATTGTCATCAAATAAATCCTCATTAGTGATTTTTTCTCACTTAGTGCAGAATGTAAATAGGATTTTAATGTCGGAATATTTATTGGATTGAAAGCTATTGGGGTTAAGCAATCCAGATCTCAACCAGAGGCGTCGGAGGGTGTAACTCAATGACTTTTTGTCTGAGTGCTCCTCATTTTATCATGCTGAGGCTCACCTCTGTAGCGTCAGTGTTTAGCCTGTTGCTAAAACAGTGCTTTTTAGAGGAAACAGGCCTCGAAAATACCAGCCGGCTATTTGTAAATGAAATGGGTTTGCTATCTCAGGTGTTTTCGGGGTGTGTTACTTGGGGACCCCGAAATAAAGTGAAAATGCAGAGACCTGTAAGTAAGGTCAGGCCCACTTTTAATCTCCTCCGTATTCTTCTCATAGAGCTCATAACACTGATAGACACTCGTTCAGAGTCAATTTAGCCTGTCTGTCTCCTCCTCAACCTCTGCTTTAGAGTTTTATCTCATGCCATAAATTAAAAATGCATCAAGTTGACTTGTAAAAGGCAGGCGGGAGGGTTTTCAGGCCCTTTGGAAGTAAAGGCCCGGTTAGATTGGAGGAAAATGTGGACGGAGGGTTATGAATAAGTCATGGCGAAGTTTTGGAGGAGAGACAGGGTCAAGAATGCTCAGAAATTCGATCGCACTGGTCTGAAAGAACTTTTAGGGGGGACCTTGGGTGGAGCTTTGTGGAGGCAGAGCATCTAGGCTGAAAGTGTAGCAGTGCAGCTTTTAAACTGTGATGTGTTTGCCACTGGAGAAAGCCGATATATATATATATATATATCATGCTGAAATGCATCTTAATCCCTTTGAAGAAGCGAAAAGTGTCTATTTCTGCTTATTAATTTAGACTTCTCCTATAATCTTTCATTCGTTGTTTCAAAATGTTGTGTTTACTTTGATTTGTAAAAACATGATGTTACATGATGTAATAACAAACATTCTTAGATTTTTGTTTTATTTGTGTCAAAAATTACTTAGAAATATACCAGATCACAAACACTGTTAGAATAAAGGTCCTGTGCAGGTACATTTTTCATTCATCAAGGTACAAACAATGTAAATGTCTCCTCGAAGGTACAACAGTGGTTTTGAGGTCCAATTGTGCACCTTAAAAAGCTGAATTTCAGTGGATAATGGTGCAATTATACTCCCTGACTAAAGGTACTGAGATGTACCCTTGAGGGTCCCACCCATGTGACAAAAGGGGTACTGCCCCAGTGGCAGTTTCATACCTTTTTTTCTGAGCTGCAAAAAAGGTTCTCTGAAGAGATGCTATGGGAAAAAACGCTTGTGGTTCCCAAAAGAACCTTTTTAAACCTCTTTAAATAAGCATTTTACACATTTTGAAAGACTTCTACATCATGTAAAGTTTCTATGGAAAGGACTTTAATTGATATAAAACACTAACATTATATGGAGCTTCCTTAAACTTTTAAAACATTTCTTCACATTTGCACATGTCATCCATTGATTTTTGTGCCAAAGCGCCCTTTTGGTGTCTTTAGTTTTATTAGTGTACTTGTCTTTCATTGTCACTGTGAATAAATGAACCAATATTAATAATAGTAGTAATAATAATAACATTCATGATCTGAATTGTGTTTTGAACACAGATAAACTATTGCTGTGCAGCCAACAATAAGGGTAGCACAGTGCTTCTTTAAGACAGTGATAAAAACACAGTAGCACACAGAAAGCTTCAGTTCCACATGCTGATCCATTTTCCTAATGCCAGTGTGAACATGTATGCATGTGTAGCTGCTACTCTGGGGGAAGATAAGGTAAAGTCTAGGCTGAAAGTGTACTGGTGCTGCTTTTAAACTGTGGAGCATTTGCTGCCGGAGAAAGCCAATCTATATTTTATGCTGAAATGTGTCTCATACCTGTGCTGAGAAAGATGCCTTGAAAGCTAGGAGTTGTGTGTGAAGTGGCTGCATCCAAAGTATCCTCCAAAAATGCACAGCATAACATTTGCTTATGAATTTTTTGATGTTTGGGTTTAGAGGAGGAGGCCTTAATTTGTTGGAGAGAAAGAGAGACGGAGAGAGAGGCTGAAAGAGAAAACCTGAAAGAGAAAAGGCCAGATAAGGGGAAAGTGGAGCAGTGGAGAAGGGAGGGAAACAAGAAAGAGAGAGAGTGAGAAAGAAAGAAAGAAAGAAAGAAAGAAAGAAAGAAAGAAAGAAAGAAAGAAAGAAAGAAAGAAAGAAGACAGGGAGAGGAGAAAACACAAAAAGAGAGGAGGGAGAAAAAGATACATAGATAGAGAGAGAGACAGACAGAGCTAAGAAAAGGAGAAAGAGGTGAAGGGAGAAAGAGAAACAGGTAAAGAAAGGAGGGCAAGAGAGAGAAAGAGAAAGAAGAGATAAAAAGAGAGGGAAAGAGACAAAGAGAGAGAGTTAGACAGAGAGAAAGGAAGAGAGAGAGAGTAGGGGAGTCCCAGAGACAGATGTCATCCTCTTCTCAGATTGATGTCTTTTGGCCCGTTTCCACCTTCAGCTCTGACCCCTTTGTCCTCTGCAGTAATTTATCTGTGACGTTTTTAAAGATTTAAGCACTATTTCGTGGCCATCGTGGCCCCAGACTCACAGTGACCTTCCGGTGTAGAGAGATAGAGACAGACCCGGGTAAAATGAGTCCACCTGCGTGGGTCCGACCCTGTAGACAGCGTCTGTACCAGGGAAAGGTGTGCGTGTGTATGTGTGTGTTTTCCTTCACGCTCCACAGGGAGGTCTGATTAATTAACACGCTGTTTGTTTAAAGGATGTGAGTATATTTAAAATGTCACACTCTCTCTCTTTGTGACTTTATGAGTGCTGGAGAAAGTTTAGTTAGAAAACAGAAAGAAAGACATACTGAAACAATAAAAAAGGAGGAGAAAGTGATATATATCTCTATATCTAGCATTTCTATTTCAGTGTATATGTATATATATATATATATATATATATATATATATATAGACACAGAAAAAAATGGAGATTGAAAGAGAGCAGGAGAAGAGAGAGGTATAGAGAAAGGATACAGAAAGATAGAAAGAAAACAAGGGAGAAAAATGAGAAAAGGGATTGAAAAAGAGGAAAAAAACAGAAAAGCAAAGGGGGATAGAAAGAGAGAGAGTGAACAAGAGAAAGGAGGAATGTAGCTGCTTCAGATTTTGGCTCTGTGTCCGGTGGGCTCAGGTGGGCCTGGTTCTAACTGGTTTGTGGTGCAAGCGTGTATGTGTGTGTATGTGTGTATCATGTCTGAGGCGGCAGGGCTGATCAAGAGGGAGCTTCTCCAGCACATTATCGCTCATTTGCAATTTAATGGCCTCAGAGATTCCAGGCTAACCCCAGCCGCCTGTCCCCTGCATGCCAGAGCCTATTAGCACAGGTTTTTAATCACAGCACTGAGTCTCAGACCACAAACCCCCACCAGCAGCCCCACGAAACCCACCCTGCTGACCATTCACTGGGCAGTGGACTACACATGGCCAAGACTGGAGGGTGGCACTGCGGCCCTTGTCAAGGCCTAATGATGAACAGTGGTGTCCAAATGCCTTGGAGATGGTTAGCCCGAGCAGATGCTATGCAGCCCTATTTAACTCTTTCTTACCACATGTTCTAACATGTTCTCTAAGATGTTGTAAGCACTCTAAGGGAGATTTTAACCAGGTCTTGACTCTCTCAGTTTCCTTAGAACATGTGCATGTCCGTGTTTGACATAGTAAAATTAATCAATGTGAATAATTTGTGTGGATCTGGAACTTTCTGTGTGCTAAATATTTTTTGCCACTATAAAATAAGCATCATGTTGCCTTTATTGTTGCTTGCATTGCCATTGTTAAAGAGTGAGTATTTGCACATAATCAAAACAGAACTGGGAACACTAAGGGCTTGTTATTGATTTGTTACATCAGAGTAATGGTAACTTTTATCTTAGTACTTCTGTAACTATGCCTGGGTTTGTTTCTCTGCCATTTTCTTAGCCTGATCAATACTAGGCTTATAAAATAATGTGAATAGTTCATAATAAACAGACAAATAAAAATGTCCAAATTTATTTAGAATAAAGTTATCTTACATTCATGTACCACAAGTAAATAAGATTTTTTTGCATCCCATGTAAAGTGACCATTTTGAAGATCTTCTGGGGCTACTTCAAGTCATTTCATATGTCAGGGGTCAGTAACACTAAGAGCCATTTTGTCCTTTCAACAAAAATCAAATCCACCTTAAATGGTGCCCAAAGTACCACAATGTCACTGCTGCTCCATTTAAGGTGAAATGAGAAAATTCGAACAAGAAGCTGGCAAATGAGAAGCTGTCTTCAGCTTTGTGACTTTTTAGTGTTTGACAGTTTTTTGTTGGAGACTAAACACATTTTAAAACCATCTGAGTGATTATAAACGCAAATAAGTTAATACATGCCCAAGTTTGTCTTGCATTTTTCTCTTTTTTCTTTTCATTAGCTACTAGCTAGGCGAGACTGTTGTCTGTGTTGCTGTGACCTGCAGTCTGCATGTCAACCTTCAGGGCTACATTAATTATAGCGTTTAAGGCCATTTATTGTTAAAACTGTGCTACATTGATCAGCAGAGCAAAGGAGGATCATTTTCTTTTTACCTAGAAATCTAATTCTGCTGTGGAGCCGCAACAGGGCAGTAAAAGTGTCGCATCCCTGCCATATGTGAACAACGTGGTCACCAGCATTTGCACAAACATTTTTAACCCACAGTGCTTTTAAAGTTGCTTTTGTAAATTTTAAATAAAAATAAATAAATAACAATGAATATTTTTTTTCCCAAATACATAGTACAGTGCAAAAGTCTTATTAAAACTATTCATCTAAGCACTGTTTTTTGCCAGTCAAAACACTTCACAGTATTTAAATCAACACAAATACATATCAATACAGTAAAATAATTTTGATTTTCAAAAACATTGTTACAGTTACAGAATACAGTTAGAAGAATACGTTTGATTCCTGACTCCTCACTGTACTCCAGTCATTGTGTGGATTTATTAAATTCCACTAGCAGCATCTGATTTAAATGAATGAAAACTTGTTGTAATACTATATTGATCACTAATAGATGAACTATATTGGATGGTCACTTTAAACACTGGATTCTAACACACACATCTATTAATTATTCATAACTTTGTATGTATACTGATCTGTCACATTTTTTCAAATGTGTCTGTCGGTCCATTGGGCCATCTATCCCAGCAGTTGACAACATGCGGCTCTTCTGGTGCTCTGATGCGGCTCCACAGCAAAGTTAGATTTTTAGGTAAATATAAAATAATCATGCTTTGCAGTAAAATAAAGTTCTGCTGATAGTTCTAGTACAGTTTTCACAAACTGGCATTAATCATTAAACATGGCATTAACATGTAACTGCTAATTCACCAACCATTAACCCTGAAGGTTGGCACGCAGACTGCTGGTCACCATAGCCACACAGATGAGAATCTGGCCTAGCTAGTAGCTAACAAAAAGGGAAAAAGAGAAAGATTTAAGATGATCATTAATAAGTTGGAAACAAATGGACTTATTTGGATTTATAAGCACTATATAAGTTTCCTGATATGTTTAATCCGCAATGAGACACTAAAAAGGCTGAAGTCAGTTTCTTGTTCGCCAGCTTCTTGTTTGAATGTTCCACCTTAAATGGTGCAGCAGTTCCATTCTGGTCAAACAGGATAATTACTGTTACATTTAAGGTGGAACTAGAAAATTCAAACAAGATGTTGATGAAGGAGAAGCTGGCTTCAGCTTCATAAAGGTCAACATTTTACAAGAAACTATTCCATTTTTGCAGATAGGTTTCCTGCCAGAGATGCGAGAAAAGCAGTTATAGCTAATCTACAGCTTAAAGCAAAGTTAGTCTGCATTTTTGTTTATATTATATTATTATCCTATACTGGTACATCAGTAAAATGGACATGAAATGTTGTGGCATCCAAAGTGGTTTAATTTTTGTTGAAAGGACAAAATGGCTAGTCTTAACATCTGGGCTGCGATCCCTGATCCATCCTGTTCATTAGGCTGGATATATAAAACAAACAAAAGAATAAAACTGCCTGATTTTCAGCTTTGTGTTGTTCTTTATGTTTTAAAGTATTTGCAACATCTTTGAGAAAACATATCATTAAAGGCGAAGAGCAGTTTCAAAGCTCTCTTTTTGCCTCTGCCTTAAAAGGTTAAAGATGGCAAAATGGTGACAACCATTAACTCTATTACCCCTCTCTCATCGGTGTCCCTAACCTGGGCATAATGGTGTGGTAATGGTGTCCCCCGCTGAGGCAGCACAGACTGCAGCACTATCGAGCTAATAGCGGGTCGTTCTGGTGGTTCCCATTTTGTTCTGCCGTTGGTTGGTGACTGAAAGGCACGATCGGGTGAGCAAACTGTTTTCTACTTGAAAGCTGAAGGCTGCAGATACTTGCTCTCTATTTGATGATGTGTTTGAAATGGAGATGTTAAACTGAAGCTTTGTTGTCCTACTTACAGAGAGAGAGAGGGAGAGAGAGAGAACAGTAGAGCAGTAGGCAGTCTAAGCACTGCAGCTGGTCTGCCAAAGGGATAAATATTAACAATTATGAGGACTGTGGAAATACTCTCCAGCGAGAGAGGCTCCTCAGCCTGAGCAGTTTAGCTTTGCCCTCCTTTTACGCTATAGAAACATGAGTATCAGCATGTAGCAGCCGAGAGGACCCCTGTGTGTGTGTGTGTGTGTGTAGCAAGTTTATGCCACATTGAGGAGACCAAAA